>NW_028317875.1:155000-231296 GCF_062004578.1 Staurois parvus
CAGGAGCAGCTCGCCCCACTCCCCCCTCTTACATCAGGAGCAGCTCGCCCCACTCCCCCCTCTTACATCAGGAGCAGCTCGCCCCACTCCCCCCTCTTACATCAGGAGCAGCTCGCCCCACTCCCCCCTCTTACATCAGGAGCAGCTCGCCCCACTCCCCCCTCTTACATCAGGAGCAGCTCGCCCCACTCCCCCCTCTTACATCAAGAGCAGCTCGCCCCACTCCCCCCTCTTACATCAAGAGCAGCTCGCCCCACTCCCCCCTCTTACATCAAGTGCAGCTCCCCCCACTCCCCCCTCTTACATCAAGAGCACCCCACCCACACTTGCTTCGCAGTGCACCCTCCTTACCTTGTGTTGCTGCCTGGAAGAGCTTGGGGGGCAGAGCTGGGAAGCAGAACGTGCAGCGTCTGGAGGAGAACCAGAGGAGGGCTGGAGTCAGACTGGGGGCATGGAGACGAGGGGGTGCTGCGTCTGCACACAGAGATGCAGGATCTGTAGGAGGAGTTCTGTCTTTTTCTCTGCTGCTGGAGTCTGCTAAATTCTGAGACAGGGTGGGGGCAGAGAAAAGGGGGATCCTGCAGCTGCACAGAGGCATAGGAGGAGTTCTGTCCTTTCCGAGACGGTGGGGGCATAGACGAGGGGGGGGTGCCGCAGCTGCAGGAAAGATGCAAAGGCCACATGAAGTGGCCTGGTGGGCCGGATTCAGCCCAGGGACCTCGTTTTTGACACACGTGGATTAGTGTCCTCTCCCCACAGTGAGATTTCCATGCTATGTGGGGTCTTCGGGGGGCTGAGTAATCCCCTGAAGAGTCAGGATATTCCTGGATTCCTTGCTGCTCACCTGAACTCAAGAAGTGAACATTTAGAAATGCTAAATAATGTCACCCCAACATTTCATATCCCTGATGTGTGTGTGTGGGGGGGGGGTACTTGTATGTCAGTCTCCTGTTATGGCTTCCTTTGTATGAAATATCTGGTGTTCCCGTCAGCCCCCCGCTTTCCTATTCCAAACTGACCGTAAAAAACGCTTCTATCCTCAGGGTGCTTCTACTTGGGAGCACAGCCTTCCTGTCATCCATTGGTCAGCCTTGTGCTGACACGCCCCCCGTCAAACGTTTCAATGGGAAGATCAGTGTACAGTTGTTTCCACGCCTTCAGCTGACATTGCATTGAACCCGTGTGCAGTTACGGGGCGGTTGCAGTGTAGCCCCATTCTTGGTTGTGTTCCGTGGACAGTAGGGCCCGCTGAGCATGATGGGGTATAATTCCTACCGCAGCCACGAAGCGAAGCATCACAGCATGTGTACTCCTATGACCACTGCCTCTGTAGTTAAAGGGGGTGCAACTGGGGTAAAAGCGCAACTCGGCCGCAGGGTTTTACCGCTCACCATCGGCTGCCGTAAAAAAAAAAAAAAGCCTTTGGAAACTGCTAATAACCGTACGCGGGTCTCCTTAAATTGGGTGCAATTGAATGGATTGTGTAGACTTAGGAGGCTGCGCAGCGATTGTACAATCAGATTGCCACCAGTACGGCCAACCTATGAGCTTGCTTGTTTCAACTGCTATTATATTCTCCATGATGGTAATAAAAAGCTCAGCAGGGATGGTGGAAGTCCCTCATAACCACAGCAGGTGACTTTTTTTCTGGAAATCAGGTATGTCCTCTGAGTCCTCTAAATTCAAAAAACGTTTATTTCAATTTTGGGTGGATAGACCCTTTAAGATGAGAATTATTGTGTCTGTCCTAAATTCCTGGCTTGTGTTTGGTCCCTAAAGATTGACACGGTCCATTGATCTTGTATCAGTTTGTGAAATTTAGACTGTTCATTATAAGATGGGTGCTGACATAATGTGGTTTGTTTGTTTTTTTTTCTTTTTTTCCTTTTTTTTTTCCCTCTTTCTGCATCCACCAGCCCGGATCGGGAAGATGAAACGGCGAAAGCAAGATGAGGGACAGGTATGTCCGCTCTGCAGTCGGCCGCTGTCTGGATCGGAGGAGGAGATGAGTAGACATGTGGAACTGTGTCTGGCTAAGGTAGAGGAACCGGGAGGTGATTCTGGCCGTCCGCTATCTTCTGTCACTTCCCTGTCTATCACCTCTGCTGCCTAACACTGGCCTCCCGTAGACTGTCAGCTCTGCTGCCTAACACTGGCCTCCCGTAGACTGTCAGCTCTGCTGCCTAACACTGGCCTCCCGTAGACTGTCAGCTCTGCTGCCTAACACTGGCCTCCCGTAGACTGTCAGCTCTGCTGCCTAACACTGGCCTCCCGTAGACTGTCAGCTCTGCTGCCTAACACTGGCCTCCCGTAGACTGTCAGCTCTGCTGCCTAACACTGGCCTCCCGTAGACTGTCAGCTCTGCTGCCTAACACTGGCCTCCCGTAGACTGTCAGCTCTGCTGCCTAACACTGGCCTCCCGTAGACTGTCAGCTCTGCTGCCTAACACTGGCCTCCCGTAGACTGTCAGCTCTGCTGCCCTAACACTGGCCTCCCGTAGACTGTCAGCTCTGCTGCCTAACACTGGCCTCCCGTAGACTGTCAGCTCTGCTGCCTAACGCTAGACTGTCAGCTCTGCTGCCTAACGCTAGACTGTCAGCTCTGCTGCCTAACGCTAGACTGTCAGCTCTGCTGCCTAGTAGTGGACTCCTATAGACTGTCAGCTCTGCTGCCTAGTAGTGGACTCCTATAGACTGTCAGCTCTGCTGCCTAACACTAGACTGTCAGCTCTGCTGCCTAACACTAGACTGTCAGCTCTGCTGCCTAACACTGGACTGTCAGCTCTGCTGCCCGACACTAGGCCCCTTTAGAGGGTCAGCTCTGCTGCCTACCTCTGCATCTGCTAACCTCGCAGTTTCTGACCTCTTATTTGCGTTGACCTTCTTGATGGTCCCATTATGTGTCCATTGAGTTCCGTGTTCTGCAGATTTTGGCCAGGAAGGACTTGGTAGGATGCTCCTTAGTGATTGAAGATTCCTGTCTCCCCCGGCCAGCTCTGGTCTCTTCTATCCTCCTTTCAGCTCTCCTCCTCTAATGACTCTGTTTTCGTAGCACATTGTGTAGTTGTGGATGTGTCCAGCCCTTGTACTTAGCTGCCTTTTCTGCCTCCTTGTAGAGAGAGTCCAGCATGAATGAAGACGACTCTGTAGACATTGAGAATGAGAACGGCCATCGGTTCGAAGAGTACGAATGGTGCGGGCAGAAGAGGATTCGAGCCACAACCCTTCTGGAAGGTGGATTCCGCGGTAGGTACCAAGCGTGCACTTCCCTTCTGGTCTGGTGTTACCGGTCCCATTCACCTCTCGTGCTGACGCTCAATATTCAGCCTTGAGACAAGGGCCGTTCCCCGACACACACGGCAGTGGAACGTTCCTTTCATTTTCCAGATTCTTTTATGTTCTCGGCTTCCAACGGAGTTCTGTGTTGGTGGGACATTGGACCCAGAAGTCCAACTCCAACCTCCGAGGTCTGATCTCAGTCAGCCGGGTTTTCCTGGAGATCCCCAGAGCAGTCTGAAGAGTATATAATAAAGGATGAGAGCGCCACAGATTGATGGTAAAGCCAAACTGCAGGAAAAGTAAAAACCTTCCCATGCAGTGGGGTGTCCAAACTGCAAAGGTTAGCCCCTGGTTCACATATCCGCGTTCCTGCGGGCTGGAGAGCCCATTCATTTGAATGGACTCCCGTGACCCGGGACACGCAGGGAAGAGGTCCCTGCACTTCTTCTGAAAACGCAGCCGAGGTTCCCAGTACGTTTGCGATTTCCAGTGCGGGAGGCGTGCCATTAGAATTAATGTCACCCGCCTGCGGGTCCGCATTCTTCTGTGCGGGCGGATTTTTGTGCGGATCCGCAGCGGCACCACCCGCACAGATGTGAACCGACCCTAAATGGCTGTTTCAGAGGTGAATTTTGTTTTTGTGTTGCTCTAGGCAACCCAAAAATCGCCACCTTTTTCCGGACAATCGGACAACTTCCAGCAGGGCACTTGGACACCCCTCAGCAGTCCCCAGCCTGTTGCGTCGTCCTCCATTCCAGCACTTATCGGCACAGTTCGCAGAATGACATCCGCCGGCACCCCCGAAGCCATGAAGAATGCTGGGAAGGAGAGTCTGAGACCATCCAGCCACCTCTCGTGGATCTCCGCTCCTGTTTCTCTGCCTCCAGTGCTCCCCAGTCACCGGATGCCATTGTGTCACTTCTGCCAGGGGGCCATGCCGCCCCCCCTGAATATTGCCGCCCTAGGCAAATGCCATGTTTGCCTCATGGCAATTACGTCCCTTGGACTGTTTACATCTAAGGGACTGTTGTTTTACTCTTCCAGCCTTTCATTGTCGCATAGTTATGCCGGCCATACATGAGTCAAAATGCGACCGATTTTTTTTTTCCGTCCGAAAATTGGACCTAAGAATAATCAGACGATTGTCGCTCTGTTAGTGGGTCAATGGCACCGTTGCATCATTTAACAAAACAAAGCGCAATGTAAATGAACGGGCTCAAATCGCATGTGATTTGAAGAGAAATGTGCAATTCCCTCCGAATCACATGATGAACCTAAACTAATGGTTAATAGAAAGAATCCGCAGTCCAATCACTAAGAGGAAGGGTGAAGATGGCTGATTTGGGTTAAGAGGATTAATACGGGTAAAATAGCGCGGTTCATTTTTGTAACTTTCATGTTTGCTTTAACTGAAGTGGGGGGGTCACCACTTTGACCCCCATGTAGCAGCAGAAACCTTGCTACATGGTAACTGTTATTATAATGCAGATTGCTTCTAGATGGTTTTTTTTTTTTTTTTGTTTCTTTTTGTTTTTGTTTTTTGCTGTTCCCCCCCCTCCCCCCCCTCCCTTGGCGGTATGGCCGCCGGACGGTTGTGTTCCCCCCCCCCCCCCCCTCCCCTGGCGGTACGGCCGCCGGACGGTTGTGTGTCTCCGCACCCCCCCCCCCTCCCCTGGCGGTATGGCCGCCGGACGGTTGTGTCGTGAACCCCCCCCCCCCCTCCCCTGGCGGTATGACCGCCGGGCGATCGTGTGTGCCCCCCGGCAGTACGGCCGCCGGACGGTTGTGTGTGTGTCCCCCCCTCCCCTGGCGGTACGGCCGCCGGATGGGTGTGTCCGTCCCCCCCCTCCCCTGCGGTACGGCCGCCGGATGGGTGTGTCTCCCCCCCCCCCCCCCCTCCCATGGCGGTACGGCCGCCGGATGGGTGTATGTGTCCCCCACCCCCCCTCCCCCGGCGGTATGGCCACCGGACAATTGTGTCCCCCCTCCCCCGGCGGTACGGCCGCCGGATGGTTGTGTCCCCACCCCCCCCCCCCTCCCCTGGCGGTACGGCCGCCGGATGGTTGTGTCCCCCCCTCCCCTGGCGGTACGGCCGCCGGATGGTTGTGTCCCCCCCTCCCCTGGCGGTACGGCCGCCGGATGGTTGTGTCCCACCCCCCCACCACCCCCCCTGGCGGTACGGCCGCCAGATGGTTGTGTGTGTGTGTCGTCCCCCCCCCCCCCCCCCCCTCCCCTGGCGGTACGGCCGCCGGATGGTTGTGTCCCCCCCTCCCCTGGCGGTACGGCCGCCGGATGGTTGTGTCCCCCCTCCCTCAGCGGTACGGCCGCCGGACGGTTGTGTCCCCCCCCCCCCCCCCCCTCTCCCGGCGGTATGGCCGCTGGACAGTTGTGTCCCCCCTCCCCCGGCGGCAAGGCCGCCGGACGGTTGTGTAAACCCCTCCCCCCCCCCCTCCTCCCCCGGCGGTATGGCCGCTGAGCATTCAGGTGTTTTGTATGGAGAAGCGGTTGACGTGACATTCGGTGCTCATATTCCACATTCGGAGACTTGACGTGTTGCTGAACGCCTCTTGGCGGCTCTCTGGATTCCCTGTAATGTCCTCCATTGAAGAGGAGCTTTCTTTGGAGAGAATTTTGTTTACTTTCTGCTGAGGAGAAATCCGTAAAGTGGATGTAAAACCAACAGTGTTGTCTGCGCTCCGGAGGAAAGCCCTTTAATGGCTCAACGCACATGAGAAGAAACCACATAGAGCCGTGTTCAGCACACATGCCTGCAGCTCACTGATTCTGCTTGGCTCACAAGCCGGTCCGTGATTGGTGGAGCGATGGCTCCGGATCTGCGGTTTAATTCCTGGCTGGTTGCATGCGCAGCTCTGTGGTGTCATCCATGTGCAGGAATCCGTTCACCCAGAAGAAGTTGGGCCCTGTAACTACTTCTAACAGTCGGGATTTCCTCACAGCCACCAATTAGGTTGGCTCTGGTCCTCTATCCTCCTCCTCAGCAGTGAGCTGGTCCCATATGTTAAATTTCGGTCTGCATTGGCTCTGCTTCTCTGTCCCCTCTTTAAAGTGTTATTAAACCTACAACAGTAAAATCTTGTCTTCTCTGATCCTTCCCTTCTTCCACAGTCCCAAATCCATCTGCTGATAGTACAGAGCTCTAAGAGGCACTCTGCACACGCTAAGTTTGGTGTGTATTGCTAGAGAGTGTTGTGTTTTTTTTTTTTTATTTGTTTTTTTTGGAGGACGCATGTGATTGGCACAGGGCCGATCAGCACTGTCCTGACAGGGTCAGGGCTCATGCAGCTTCATAGGACAGTCAGAGGAGAATGAAAACTCCTCCTACAAGATTAACTCAGCTGGACACTGATGGAAGTCACAAGACTGCTATACACTGCTAATGAAAAAAGGTATTTAGTAGTTTTGTATGTACTAAAATAATTGCATTTCCATGTACTGTGGGAGACCAGATATAGTGAATGCAGGGTCTGGGGAGAGCGGATACAGTGAATGCAGGGTCTGGGGAGAGCGGATACAGTGAATGCAGGGTCCGGGGAGAGGAGATATAGTGAATGCAGGGTCCGGGGAGAGGGGATATAGTGAATGCGGGGTCCGGGGAGAGCGGATATAGTGAATGCGGGGTCCGGGGAGAGGAGATATAGTGAATGCAGGGTCCGGGGAGAGGGGATATAGTGAATGCGGGGTCCGGGGAGAGGGGATATAGTGAATGCGGGGTCCGGGGAGAGCGGATATAGTGAATGCGGGGTCCGGGGAGAGGGGATACGGTGAGCGCGGGGAGAGGGGATACGGTGAGCGCGGGGTCCGGGGAGAGGGGATACGGTGAGCGCGGGGTCCGGGGAGAGGGGATACGGTGAGCGCGGGGAGAGGGGATACGGTGAGCACGGGGTCCGGGGAGAGCGGATACGGTGAGCACGGGGTCCGGGGAGAGCGGATACGGTGAGCACGGGGTCCGGGGAGAGCGGATACGGTGAGCGCGGGGTCCGGGGAGAGCGTGGATACGGTGAACGCGGGGTCCGGGGAGAGCGTGGATACGGTGAACGCGGGGTCCGGGGAGAGCGTGGATACGGTGAACGCGGGGTCCGGGGAGAGCGTGGATACGGTGAACGCGGGGTCCGGGGAGAGCGTGGATACGGTGAACGCGGGGTCCGGGGAGAGCGTGGATACGGTGAGCACGGGGTCCGGGGAGAGCGGATACGGTGAGCGCGGGGTCCGGGGAGAGCGTGGATACGGTGAACGCGGGGTCCGGGGAGAGCGTGGATACGGTGAACGCGGGGTCCGGGGAGAGCGTGGATACGATGAACGCGGGGTCCGGGGTTTAGTAACACTTTCACACTCCTGGGTATACATTCTTTGCACTGTCACTTTTTTTGCTGTGCGTGTCCATCGATGGGACAAACGTAATAAATACTATTTAGAAGTTGTCGGAGGCGTCTCGGGTGGAGGAGACACGAGTGCGAAGTGAGCAGTATGTCAGTCTATCGATCGCACCTCAGCCAGGAGCGGTGAAGGCACATGCCTCTAAGCACAGGCAGCAGCGTGCTTAATGTGATTGAAAGGCAGTTAAAATGGCGGTGACCTTTTCAGGGAAAATTAGATTGCCTGCCAAGAGTGGTTAGAAGGAGTGATCACGCCGGCTTGAGGAAACTGTCCGGTTGGATTGTAGGTGAGATCGGGACTGTGAGCCAGTGGAGAGCGCTGTGCGTGGCACCCCTCGATACGCAATACAGATGGGGGAACACGCGTGTCTCCTCCATTTCCATCCACGGGAGGACTCCCAGTACAGGTGACGGGATACGTCGTCTGTCGGCAGATCTCAGGTCTGGGTAACCTTTGTGCAGCCATTGTTACTGAATTGTTCCAGGTTCTAGCAGTAAAAGGACAGTCAGCCTAATCTTTCCTGACACCAGAAATCCTCCTCAGGTTGCTTTCTTTGCAGAGAAGTTCACGTCAAACCCAATCTGCCTCCCACCGTCAGACGTGAGCCGCCCAAGTGTGCCGTCCGGGTTCCGTCACTCAATCACCTTTCAGCCTCGCTGCCGGCTGGATGGCAATTTAGGGGAAGGAAAGTGGATCATGAAATTGCTTTCCATTTGGAAAATCTACTTACAATTTTCACTTTGAGGGAAGGAAAGTTTGTCCCTGAGGAGCAGCGGGCTCAGAGAGAGATATACTGGAGGAGAGGACCACGTTTTCTACAATCTGTTGAACCCGATACAATTTTACAGCAGCATGCTATAAATGTATGTGGACTTGTATGGAGAGAGGACTGGCAGGAACAGACCCGAAAAAACACGTAGTTTTTATTTTCAGGCTTTTCTTGTTTTGCAATTGAAATAATTAAAGATTTATCTGATCGTACTTTACCTTCCCTGGTTCTTCCCCCCCCCCCCCCCCCCCCTCTCAGCCATCCTGCTATGGCATTTTCTTTTTTTTTTTTCTTTTTTTGAGCTCCACAATGAAAAATTAAAATCAAAGGGTACAGGAACTAGTCAAACCTGAAGAGAAAGGGCCTCTTACCCTGACAGGGGCAAGGTATGCCATGGTCTACCTAGACCTAATAGGCCTTTATCTGGCCTTTCTGGCACAGCTCCTGCCACGGACGCCAACTATTTCTCCCCCTAATACCAAAGATTGGGCATTGTTTACTCCCACTGGGCACAACTGCCCCCCTAAAGTCTGAAGGGCCATAAACTAGCCCTTTCTATGGGAAGTCTTGAGACCCTTGACCTAGACAAGGGGACGTCAGCGGCAGGGCACAGCTCCTGCCAGGCATGCCAGCGGCGGGGCACAGCTCCTGCCAGGCATGCCAGCGGCGGGGCGCAGCTCCTGCCAGGGATGCCAGCGGCGCGGCGCAGCTCCTGCCAGGGTTGCCAGCGGCGGGGCACAACTCCTGCCATGGATGCCAGCGGCGGGGCACAACTCCTGCCACGGTTGGGCACAACTCCTGCCACGGACGCCAGCTATATCTCCTCCCTAATACCAAAGATTGGGCATTTACTCCCACTGGGCACAACTGCCCCCCCTAAAGTCTGAAGGGCCATAAACCAGCCCTTTCTATGGAAAGTCTTGAGACCCCTGACCTAGACCAGGGGATGCCAGCGGCGGGGCACAGCTCCTGCCAGGGATGCCAGCGGCGGGGCACAGCTCCTGCCAGGGATGCCAGCGGCGGGGCACAGCTCCTGCCAGGGATGCCAGCGGCGGGCACAGCTCCTGCCAGGGATGCCAGCGGCGGGGCGCAGCTCCTGCCAGGGATGCCAGCGGCGGGGCGCAGCTCCTGCCAGGGATGCCAGCGGCGGGGCGCAGCTCCTGCCATGGATGCCAACGGCGGGGCGCAGCTCCTGCCAGGCATGTCAGCGGCGGGGCGCAGCTCCTGCCAGGCATGTCAGCGGCGGGGCACAACTCCTGCCACGGACGCCAGCTATATCTCCCCCCTAATACCAAAGATTGGGCATTTAATCCCACTGGGCACAACTGCCCCCCCTAAAGTCTAAAGGGCCGTAAACTTGCCCTTTCTATGGAAAGTCTTGAGACCCTTGACCTAAACCAGGGGTGGGCAAACTGTTCCAGCTGTTGTGGAACTACAAGTCCCATCATGCCTCTGTGAGTCATGATGCAACTGTCAGCCTTTCAATGCCTCATGGGATATGTAGTTCCATGTGAGCTGGAGGGCCGCAGTTGCCCACCACTGACCTAGACCAAAGGTAGGTGGACCCCGCTTCCTAGGGACCAGCCAAAGCTGGTCCATCACATACTTGGTGAGGATCTCCTGAAAAGAGACCCCCCTACAGCTGGGGAGAAGGAAAAGACCCAAAGGCCACAGAACCTCCTTTCGACATCAGGAAAGACCCCTGATAAGCTGCACCCTCTGTCACCCGTTATGGCAATTTGTAAATAAATCCTTTACCTCTTTATTGCATACCTTTTTTTTATACTGGATCTAATCGGTCTCTGCGCCTGTCTATGCAATGCAGGCAGATCATGGCTGGTGGGAGGGGCCAGCAGGGGGCTGTACATAGCTTCCTGAAAACATCACCGCACCCTGCCTCAGCAGAGCCTGCAGTCCTGATTCAAGCATTGGGCCAGCTAATGGGAGGAGTTCTGCAAATATCAATGTCTTGATGGGTGGGAGTGGGCGTTTCTAGGTAAGCTTCATTTGCATAGGTAACACCTACATATGATGCTGAACCTCTATGATTGAAAGAACTGGAATTCATTTTGTAAAGCGCTGCGCAAACAGTTGGCGCGATATAAATCCTATAAAATCCAGTGGATGAAAGGGGCGGGTCAGGCTGGGGAAGAAAGAGCTAGATGGCCCCGGACGTCCTCCAGCCGGGAAATGAGGCGGAGCTCTATCTGACTTGCTGCAGATTCTAATGCACATTGTGGGAAGCTTTGTTCCCTTTTCGATAGAGCAGCCTATGCCGCCTGCACTCCTATAGGGATTCAGTAATGAAGCACTGAGTATGCAGTACATGGCACCCCAGGGATCCTCGGGGTCATCATTCAGGTCACAGCTGAGTCTTGTTTGTAGGATCTCAAGCAGCCAATTAGATGCTTCCTTTCATTTTTCAACGACTAAACCTGATTGGCCAGTTTGGCTGACTATTGGGGGCCTTATTTTCCAAAATGGATCTTCTCCACTTTCCAATATCAGCCGAATATTCCTGCGGATGAGCAGACAAAGGCCGGCGGGTCCGTTAATTGCCGCTGCGTGCAGCCGTTCTCTCTGGTAATCACTTCTCACATTTTTTTTTTTTTTTTTTTTTTGCCTTTGCTCCTTTCTAAATAACTCTGGCAGGTTGTTATCCTCCTCTGCGCAAGCTGATTGGCCGTGCAGCTCTGTGACTTTTAATTAAAGAGCTGGAAATGTGTATAAAAGCTGCCAGCAATGACGGGAGCGTAACACGAGCTGTGAGGGAGAGAATTTCCCCAAGGACCGGCCCGCTCTAATGGAAAGCCTCTCTCCTCCTGCACTGCCAACCGGGGAAGCCAATGACTAAATAAACCCGATTACCAACCTGGCCTCTAAATGAAGCAGACAGCACATCTCTGTCTGCAGCCCGGCTCCAACAAAGGCGCGACCTCCCCCCCCCCCCCCCCCCCCGCCTGCCCTCCACTCATCTCTAGGAACAGTCTACATTACATTCATTTACATTTCTTTTTTTCTTAATTTCCTAAATATATATTTTTTCTCTTTTGTCCTCAGTGATGACTTGGGGAGTTTTTTAAGCGTTTTTTCACTTAAAAAAAAAAAAAACCCTGAAAAGCTCAGGAAAAATGCTTCTCTATGTATGTTTCACATTGGGGTGCAACTTTAAAAAAAAAAAAAAAAAAAAAAAAAAAAAGCCTCTTCCCAATGAAATTGAGTTTCTGAAACATTTTTGCATTTAAAAAAAAAAAAAAACCCCATGAAAAGCCCAGGAAAAATGCTTCTCTATGTATGTTTCACATTGGGGCGCAACTTTAAAAAAAAAAAAAAAAGCCTCTTCCCATTGAAATTGAGTTTCTGAAACATTTTTGCATTTAAAAAAAAAAAAAAAAAACCCCGTGAAAAGCCCAGGAAAAATGCTTCTCTATGTATGTTTCACATTGGGGCGCAACTTTAAAAAAAAAAAAAAAAAAAAAAGCCTCGTCCCATTGAAATCAATGAGTTTCTGAAACATTTTTGCATTTAAAAAAAAAAAAAAAACCCCATGAAAAGCTCAGGAAAAATGCTTCTCTATGTATGTTTCACATTGGGGTGCAACTTTAAAAAAAAAAAGCCTCTTCCCAATGAAATTGAGTTTCTGAAACATTTTTGCATTTAAAAAAAAAAAAAAAACCCCATGAAAAGCCCAGGAAAAATGCTTCTCTATGTATGTTTTTACATTGGGGTGCAACTTTAAAAAAAAAAAACCTCTTCCCATTGAAATCGATAAGTTTCTGAAACATTTTTGCATTTAAAAAAAAAAAAAAACCTGAAAAGCCCAGGAAAAATGCTTCTCTATGTATGTTTCACATTGGGGCGCAACTTTAAAAAAAAAAAAAAAAAAAAAGCCTCGTCCCATTGAAATCAATGAGTTTCTGAAACATTTTTGCATTTAAAAAAAAAAAAAAAAAACCCTGAAAAGCTCAGGAAAAATGCTTCTCTATGTATGTTTCACATTGGGGTGCAACTTTAAAAAAAAAAAAAAAAAAAAGCCTCGTCCCATTGAAATCAATGAGTTTCTGAAACATTTTTGCATAAAAAAAAAAAAAAAAACCCCATGAAAAGCCCAGGAAAAATGCTTCTCTATGTATGTTTCACATTGGGGTGCAACTTTAAAAAAAAAAAAAAAAAAAGCCTCGTCCCATTGAAATTGAGTTTCTGAAACATTTTTGCATTTAAAAAAAAAAAAAAAAAACCCCATGAAAAGCCCAGGAAAAATGCTTCTCTATGTATGTTTCACATTGGGGTGCAACTTTAAAAAAAAAAAAGCCTCTTCCCAATGAAATCGATAAGTTTCTGAAACATTTTTGCATTTAAAAAAACCTGAAAAGCCCAGGAAAAATGCTTCTCTATGTATGTTTCACATTGGGGCGCAACTTTAAAAAAAAAAAAAAAAGCCTCTTCCCATTGAAATTGAGTTTCTGAAACATTTTTGCATTTAAAAAAAAAAAAAAAAAACCCCGTGAAAAGCCCAGGAAAAATGCTTCTCTATGTATGTTTCACATTGGGGCGCAACTTTAAAAAAAAAAAAAAAAAAAAAAGCCTCGTCCCATTGAAATCAATGAGTTTCTGAAACATTTTTGCATTTAAAAAAAAAAAAAAACCCCATGAAAAGCTCAGGAAAAATGCTTCTCTATGTATGTTTCACATTGGGGTGCAACTTTAAAAAAAAAAAGCCTCTTCCCAATGAAATTGAGTTTCTGAAACATTTTTGCATTTAAAAAAAAAAAAAAAACCCCATGAAAAGCCCAGGAAAAATGCTTCTCTATGTATGTTTTTACATTGGGGTGCAACTTTAAAAAAAAAAAACCTCTTCCCATTGAAATCGATAAGTTTCTGAAACATTTTTGCATTTAAAAAAAAAAAAAAACCTGAAAAGCCCAGGAAAAATGCTTCTCTATGTATGTTTCACATTGGGGCGCAACTTTAAAAAAAAAAAAAAAAGCCTCTTCCCATTGAAATTGAGTTTCTGAAACATTTTTGCATTTAAAAAAAAAAAAAAAAAACCCCGTGAAAAGCCCAGGAAAAATGCTTCTCTATGTATGTTTCACATTGGGGCGCAACTTTAAAAAAAAAAAAAAAAAAAAAAGCCTCGTCCCATTGAAATCAATGAGTTTCTGAAACATTTTTGCATTTAAAAAAAAAAAAAAACCCCATGAAAAGCTCAGGAAAAATGCTTCTCTATGTATGTTTCACATTGGGGTGCAACTTTAAAAAAAAAAAGCCTCTTCCCAATGAAATTGAGTTTCTGAAACATTTTTGCATTTAAAAAAAAAAAAAAAACCCCATGAAAAGCCCAGGAAAAATGCTTCTCTATGTATGTTTTTACATTGGGGTGCAACTTTAAAAAAAAAAAACCTCTTCCCATTGAAATCGATAAGTTTCTGAAACATTTTTGCATTTAAAAAAAAAAAAAAACCTGAAAAGCCCAGGAAAAATGCTTCTCTATGTATGTTTCACATTGGGGCGCAACTTTAAAAAAAAAAAAAAAAAAAAAGCCTCGTCCCATTGAAATCAATGAGTTTCTGAAACATTTTTGCATTTAAAAAAAAAAAAAAAAAACCCTGAAAAGCTCAGGAAAAATGCTTCTCTATGTATGTTTCACATTGGGGTGCAACTTTAAAAAAAAAAAAAAAAAAAAGCCTCGTCCCATTGAAATCAATGAGTTTCTGAAACATTTTTGCATAAAAAAAAAAAAAAAAACCCCATGAAAAGCCCAGGAAAAATGCTTCTCTATGTATGTTTCACATTGGGGTGCAACTTTAAAAAAAAAAAAAAAAAAAGCCTCGTCCCATTGAAATTGAGTTTCTGAAACATTTTTGCATTTAAAAAAAAAAAAAAAAAAACCCCATGAAAAGCCCAGGAAAAATGCTTCTCTATGTATGTTTCACATTGGGGTGCAACTTTAAAAAAAAAAAAGCCTCTTCCCAATGAAATCGATAAGTTTCTGAAACATTTTTGCATTTAAAAAAACCTGAAAAGCCCAGGAAAAATGCTTCTCTATGTATGTTTCACATTGGGGCGCAACTTTAAAAAAAAAAAGCCTCTTCCCATTTAAATCAATGAGTTTCTGAAACATTTTTGCATTAAAAAAAAAAAAAAACACCTGAAAAGCTTAGGAAAAATGCTTCCCTTTGTATGTCTATGTATGTTTTCACATTGGGGAATTGCGTTTCTGTTGCAGTGTAAAAAGGCCTGCTTGCAGCATCTTTGTTCAGTGAAAAAAAAAAAAAGCCTTAAAAATGCCTCTTCTCATTGAAATCAATGCGTTTTTGAAGTCTTTTTGCGTAAAAAAAAAAACCAAACCCTGAAAAGCTCAAGAAAAATGCTTCTCTATGTATGTTTCACATTTTGGCGTTGCGCATCTTTGGAGCAAAAAAAAAGCCCCAAAAATGCCTCTTCCCATTGAAATCAATGAGTTTTTGAAGTGTTTTTGCATTAAAAAAAATTAAAAAAAAAAAAACACCTGAAAAGCTCAAGAAAAATGCTTCCCTATGTATGTTTTCACATTGGGGCATTGCGCTTCTGTTCCAGTGTAAAAACTGCAGCATCTTTGAAGCATGTTTGTTCAGTTAAAAAAAAACAAAAATGCCCTAAAAGCGCCTCTTCCCATTGAAATCAATGCGTTTTTTGAAGCGTTTTTGCATTTAAAAAAAAAAAAACCCTGAAAAGCTCAAGAAAAATGCTTCTCTATGTATGTTTCACATTGGGGCGTTGCGCATCTTTGGAGCAAAAGAAAAACGCCCCAAAAATGCCTCTTCCCATTGAAATCAATGAGTTTTTGAAGCGTTTTTGCATTAACTATAGGGAAGCATTGTTCTTGAGCTTTTCAGAAACGCTTCAAAAACTCATTGATGTCAATGGGAAGAGGCGTTTTTAGGGCATTTTTTTTTTTTAACTGAACAAACATGCTCCAAAGATGCTGCAAGCAGAGGTTTTTACACCGCAACAGAAGCGCAACCCCCTAAATGTGAGACATGCATAGACATACATAGGGAAGCATTTTTGTTGAGCGTTTCAGGTGTTTTTTTTTTTTTTTTTTTTGGCTATAGATGTTTTCACATTGGGGCATTGTGCTTCCGTTCCGGTGTAAAAACTTCTGCTTGCAGCATCAGGTTTTAGCGTAAAGGAAAAAAATGGTAGAACGCGACACATTATCCTCATGATGGGATCCATAGTGAATACAACCAGAAAAGACCGGTCATCTCAACACATACTGCTCTCTCTGCGCTCTCCCTGCTCTCTCTGCTTTCCCTGCTCTCTCTCTCTGCGCTCTCCCTGCTCTCTCTCTCTGCGCTCTCCCTGCTCTCTCTCTCTGCGCTCTCCCTGCTCTCTCTCTCTCCCTGCTCTCTCTCTGCTCTCTCTGCGCTCTCCCTGCTCTCTCTCTCTCCCTGCTCTCTCTCTGCTCTCTCTGCGCTCTCCCTGCTCTCTCTCTCTCCCTGCTCTCTCTCTCTGCACTCTCCCTGCTCTCTCTCTCTCTCTCTCTGCGCTCTCCCTGCTCTCTCTCTCTCTCTCTGCGCTCTCCCTGCTCTCTCTCTCTCTGCGCTCTCCCTGCTCTCTCTCTCTCTCTCTCTCTCTGCGCTCTCTCTCTCTCTCTCTGCGCTCTCCCTTCTCTCTCTCTCTCTCTCTCTCTCTCTCTCTCTGCGCTCTCCCTGCTCTCTCTCTGCGCTCTCCCTGCTCTCTCTCTCTCTCTGCGCTCTCCCTGCTCTCTCTCTCTCTCTCTCTGCGCTCTCCCTGCTCTCTCTCTCTCTCTCTCTCTGCGCTCTCCCTGCTCTCTCTCTCTCTCTCTCTCTCTCTGCGCTCTCCCTGCTCTCTCTCTCTCTCTCTGCGCTCTCCCTGCTCTCTCTCTCTCTCTCTGCGCTCTCCCTGCTCTCTCTCTCTCTGCGCTCTCCCTGCGCTCTCTCTCTCTGCGCTCTCCCTGCTCTCTCTCTCTCTCTCTGCGCTCTCCCTGCTCTCTCTCTCTCTCTCTCTCTGCGCTCTCCCTGCTCTCTCTCTCTCTCTCTGCGCTCTCCCTGCTCTCTCTCTCTCTCTCTCTGCGCTCTCCCTGCTCTCTCTCTCTCTCTCTGCGCTCTCCCTGCTCTCTCCCTTCTCTCTCTCTGCGCTCTCTCTCTGCGCTCTCCCTGCTCTCTCTCTCTTTCTCTCTGCGCTCTCCCTGCTCTCTCTCTCTCTCTCTCTGCGCTCTCCCTGCTCTCTCTCTCTCTCTCTCTCTCTCTCTCTGCGCTCTCCCTGCTCTCTCTCTCTCTGCGCTCTCCCTGCTCTCTCTCTCTCTGCGCTCTCTCTCTCTCTCTGCGCTCTCTCTCTCTCTCTCTCTGTGCTCTCCCTGCTCTCTCTCTCTCTCTCTCTCTCTCTCTCTCTGTGCTCTCCCTGCTCTCTCTCTCTGCTCTCCCTGCTCTCTCTCTCTCTCTCTCCGCTCTCCCTGCTCTCTCCGCTCTCCCTGCTCTCTCTCTCTCTCTGCGCTCTCCCTGCTCTCTCTCTCTGCGCTCTCCCTGCTCTCTCTCTCTCTCTCTCTCTCGCGCTCTCCCTGCTCTCTCTCTCGCGCTCTCCCTGCTCTCTCTCTCTCGCGCTCTCCCTGCTCTCTCTCTCTCTGCGCTCTCCCTGCTCTCTCTCTCTCGCGCTCTCCCTGCTCTCTCTCTCTCTCTGCGCTCTCCCTGCTCTCTCTCTCTCTGCGCTCTCCCTGCTCTCTCTCTCTCTCTGCGCTCTCCCTGCTCTCTCTCTCTGCGCTCTCCCTGCTCTCCCTCTCTCTCTCTCTGTGCTCTCCCTCTCTCTCTCTCTCTTTCTCTCTCTCTCTCTGCGCTCTTTCTCTCTCTCTCTCTCTCTGCGCTCTCCCTGCTCTCTCTCTCTCTCTGCGCTCTCCCTGCTCTCTCTCTCTGCGCTCGCTCTGCTTTCCCTGCTCTCTGCTTTCCCTGCTCTCTGCTTTTCCTTCTTTTGCGCTCTCGCTCTCTCTCGCTCTCGCTCGCTCGCTCTCTCTCGCTCGCTCTCGCTCGCTCGCTCTCGCTCGCTCTCTCTCTCTCGCTCTCTCTCGCTCGCTCTCTCGCTCTCGCTCTCTCGCTCGCTCTCTCTCTCGCTCTCTCTCTCGCTCTCTCTCTCTCGCTCTCTCTCTCTCGCTCTCTCTCTCTCGCTCTCTCTCTCGCTCTCTCTCTCTCGCTCTCTCGCTCTCGCTCTCTCTCTCTCTCTCTCTCGCTCTCTCTCGCTCTCTCTCTCTCGCTCTCTCTCTCTCGCTCTCTCTCTCTCGCTCTCTCGCTCTCGCTCTCTCTCGCTCTCGCTCTCTCTCTCTCTCGCTCTCTCTCTCGCTCTCGCTCTCTCTCGCTCTCGCTCTCTCTCCTTTTCCTGCTTTCTCTGCTCTCCCTGCACTCTCTGCTTTTTCTGCCTCTCAAAATTTCTGAAATCGTTAATTTTTTACTGTTTTTTCTGGGCATTTTGGAAGGTCTCCTGAGGTCTTATTAAAAAAACGCTTCTACATGCAAACATGCATAAACACGGTATGCAAATTCAGCTAAACAGACGTGTGTTTTTGTTTTTTAACCTCCGTTTCCCAGCAGTCAGGTTCCATCATGCCCCGTGTACACGGATCCTTCTCCCTTCTTGCTGCTGTTCTCAGTATTGGAATCCCTCTGTCTACACAGCCAAGACTGCAAATGTGTTCACATCCGCCACACGTGGCCCTTTGCCAGCCCTGCTTTGTGAATCAATATGCTGATTAATTGATTAAATTAAAGGTGAATTTCATTTTTGCTGGCAGGGTCATAAAAAAAAAAAGAAAAAAAAAATCTAGTTTGGGGTTAAAGAATTGCTTTCCCCCCCCCCCCCCTCCTTAATGAAATGTAGCATTTCAACACTTGCATATTTTCACTTCTGCCCTGTAAAAGCAGAAAGCCTTTCGGTGTGTCATTAATTAGGAGCCGGCACAGGGGCCCGCTGTGTGCTCTGGGCTTGTTCTGGGATCTGGCGTATGATTTCCAGCTGTTCTCCAGGCGAGCGCCGAGTCCTCAGGTGCCGGGACATTTCCCCTCCCGCTTTAATGCTCCGGTTTGATTGCCCGAGTTGTTAAACTGCTCTGATCCCTTTCCTGTCAGCACTAGTTATTTCTCCAGAAATGTGGAGTGCCGGAGAAAATAAAGCCACTGCTTTAGGTAGAGCTTACGTTCCCTTCCTGCCTGCTCACTTAACTGGCAGCCTGCCTGCAGGTGGGAGACGGCTCTGCTCCTTGTGTCGTAAGGGACCGCCAGCGGCTCGGCAAAAGATCAGTAATGTTTCTGGTCTTGTTGTGGGGGAACCCTAAATGAAATATTATTTTGGTGGTGGAAAAAGACACTTTACCTATCGACCCGTGTGAGAGGTAAAGGGTGGAAACCAAAGAATGATACCTCGCTCTATTGAGTAACCACTTCCGGTGCGGACGCTTTCCCCCCCTTTCCGGTCAGGCCGCTTTCCCCCCCCTTTCCGGTCAGGCCGCTTTCCCCCCCTTTCCGGTCAGGCCGCTTTCCCCCCCTTTCCGGTCAGGCCGCTTTCCCTCCCTTTCCGGTGCGGGCGCTTTCCCTCCCTTTCCGGTGCGGGCGCTTTCCCTCCCTTTCCGGTGCGGGCGCTTTCCCCCCCTTTCCGGTGCGGGTGCTTTCCCCCCCTTTCCGGTGCGGGCGCTTTCCCCCCCCTTTCCGGTCAGGCCGCTTTCCCCCCCTTTCCGGTGCGGGCGCTTTCGCCCCCCCCTTTCCGGTGCGGGCGCTTTCGCCCCCCCCTTTCCGGTGCGGGCGCTTTCGCCCCCCCCCTTTCCGGTGCGGGCGCTTTCGCCCCCCCCCCCTTTCCGGTGCGGGCGCTTTCGCCCCCCCCCTTTCCGGTGCGGGCGCTTTCGCCCCCCCCCTTTCCGGTGCGGGCGCTTTCGCCCCCCCCCTTTCCGGTGCGGGCGCTTTCACCCCAGACCATATAGTCTCCGTATGCATGGACCGCAGTGATTTGGTCTTGAACCTTTTAGGTGATTGCAAAATAAACAAACTGGAGTGGCCAAGCAGCGGGCAAAATGAATAGAGTCCGGGGGTTCATCACAGAGGGGTCACTGGCAGGAGGAAGGAGGTCCTGATTCCTCTATATAGATCTCTATATCACTAGAGGGGTCACCGGCAGGAGGAAGGGGGTCCTGATTCCTCTATATAGATCTCTATATCACTAGAGGGGTCACCGGCAGGAGGAAGGAGGTCCTGATTCCTCTATATAGAGCCTATCACTAGAGGGGTCACCGGCAGGAGGAAGGAGGTCCCGATTCCTCTATATAGATCTCTATATCACTAGAGGGGTCACCGGCAGGAGGAAGGAGGTCCTGATTCCTCTATATAGATCTCTATATCACTAGAGGGGTCACCGGCAGGAGGAAGGAGGTCCGGATTCTTCTATATAGATCCTATCACTAGAGGGGTCACCGGCAGGAGGAAGGAGGTCCCGATTCCTCTATATAGATCCTATCACTAGAGGGGTCACCGGCAGGAGGAAGGGGGTCCCGATTCCTCTATATAGATCTTTATATCACTAGAGGGGTCACCGGCAGGAGGAAGGAGGTCCTGATTCCTCTATATAGATCTCTATATCACTAGAGGGGTCACCGGCAGGAGGAAGGAGGTCCTGATTCCTCTATATAGATCCTATCACTAGAGGGGTCACCGGCAGGAGGAAGGAGGTCCTGATTCCTCTATATAGATCTCTATATCACTAGAGGGGTCACCGGCAGGAGGAAGGAGGTCCCGATTCCTCTATATAGAGCCTATCACTAGAGGGGTCACTGGAAGGAGGAAGGAGGTCCCGATTCCTCTATATAGATCTCTATATCACTAGAGGGGTCACCGGCAGGAGGAAGGAGGTCCCGATTCCTCTATATAGATCCTATCACTAGGGGGGTCACCGGCAGGAGGAAGGAGGTCCCGATTCCTCTATATAGATCTCTATATCACTAGAGGGGTCACCGGCAGGAGGAAGGAGGTCCGGATTCTTCTATATAGATCCTATCACTAGAGGGGTCACCGGCAGGAGGAAGGAGGTCCCGATTCCTCTATATAGATCCTATCACTAGAGGGGTCACCGGCAGGAGGAAGGGGGTCCCGATTCCTCTATATAGATCTTTATATCACTAGAGGGGTCACCGGCAGGAGGAAGGAGGTCCTGATTCCTCTATATAGATCTCTATATCACTAGAGGGGTCACCGGCAGGAGGAAGGAGGTCCTGATTCCTCTATATAGATCCTATCACTAGAGGGGTCACCGGCAGGAGGAAGGAGGTCCTGATTCCTCTATATAGATCTCTATATCACTAGAGGGGTCACCGGCAGGAGGAAGGAGGTCCTGATTCCTCTATATAGATCCTATCACTAGAGGGGTCACCGGCAGGAGGAAGGAGGTCCTGATTCCTCTATATAGATCCTATCACTAGAGGGGTCACCGGCGGGAGGAAGGAGGTCCCGATTCCTCTATATAGATCTTTATATCACTAGAGGGGTCACCGGCAGGAGGAAGGAGGTCCTGATTCCTCTATATAGATCCTATCACTAGAGGGGTCACCGGCAGGAGGAAGGAGGTCCTGATTCCTCTATATAGATCTTTATATCACTAGAGGGGTCACCGGCAGGAGGAAGGAGGTCCTGATTCATCTATATAGATCCTATCACTAGAGGGGTCACCAACAAGCGGAAGCTGATCAGCAGGTCAGTCATGAATCGTGTGCCTGAAACCCCGAAACAGTCGGCGGTGTACCAGTACATCGCTGTTCCTGTAGTTGCCGCCCCCACCTCAGTATCTGTACTGTGACAGGTCGGCAGGCGCTTCTACTGAGACAGGATTGGGTGCATGGAACAGGCTTTGATATTATGCTATTTCTATTTGTGATACATAGAACCCGTCTAGGACATCATGTGTGTAATATGTGGCATGTATAGGAGATGGAAATGTACAATCCAAACGCACACGTTCCTGCATTAAAAATGGCGGTGTGTATAAGTGGGCGCTGCAGCGACCGTCGGCTGGAACCGAACAGAACCGGCGAGGGAGACCGTCACCAGCACACCGAGGATCACCAATACGGGTCCAAGAGTTTTAATGAACGATCGCATAGTTACAGCAAGGCAACGTTTCTGCATCTCGCAGGACCCCTTCATCAGGCTTGCTGTAACTATTTGATCGTTCATTAAAACTTTTGGACCCGTATTGGTGGTTCTCGGTGTCCTGGTGACATTCTACCATGTGCTGGAGATGGGACACGGATGCGTATCCAACTCATTTGTTACTGGGGGGGGGTTGTATTGTCCAGGCATTGAGCTGATCTTTCTCTCCGCTGGGGTCCGGTGATTATTGGGTATGTAACATCCGATTCACACCTCACTGTACAGCACAACAGAAGAAGCTTTGCTTTTCTTTTTTTTTCTTTTTTCTTTTTCTTTCTTTTTCTTTTTTCTCCAGCCCAGAATATGGGCGCTCAGTAGGATTGACGATCGTGTACCTAGTGCCCCTTCCTGAACCCGTGTGAGGAACCCTCTGAAAAGCAGCGCACTATTTGAGGACAATAAGCCATCCTTGCAGGTCGGAAATGCGGTTATGTTTAGAATCGCGTGTCCTAGATTCGGAGTTGAATAACACGCGGCTCTGCTTGTGTCCTTTCCGACTCCAACCGCGGCGGAACTATGAAATCTAAAAAGCAGCAGTAGGTCACCTTTTTTTATTTTTTTTTTTTGCTTTTAAACCAAACCTGTATTTCCTTGTAGCTGCCCCCGCTCCCGGGTCCGATGATGCTTGTAGTCTGGAACCGGCACTTCGGACAAAGCGTTTTTTTTTTAATTTTTTGTTTTTTTCCACATCAGAACTTGAGTAAATATCAGACTGATCGCATTGTCGGAGATGTTGCGGTAAAAGCGGCAATGTTCTCTCCGCTGGGCTACAAAGCAGTTTGTTGATTTGTGGAGAGTCGCGGCAATCCGGCTGTGTCAGAGCAGCAGTCAGAGGGCCGCGGTGTAAGTGATCCTGAAAGGTGGGCTCTGATTGATGGGAGAAGTTTGTCTCCAAAGTGACAGGAGGTTTATAGAGGTGCCACTCAACGCGAATAGCGGAATTACTTGTCGGCTCACCTGCCGAGCAGCGACGGGAAGAGGAGAGCTGCAACTCTGTGTTTTTGCAACAACTCTGCGTGTTTTTGATCGATCTTTATTAGTCGGCCTCTTCCTAACAAAGCTAAAATGTTGTGGTGTGGGGTTTTTTGTTTTTCTTAATTATTAATAGAGACTAGAATGTGGTTTTCAATTAGTGGGATGTGGTCTACAATAAACAAGGCTTTTATAGAAGAAAAAAAAACAATATGTGTTCCCTGTTGTGTACTTATTATCCCTTTCATGGGCAAAGTTGTGTGGGGTTTTTTTTTTTTGTTTGTTTTTTTTAAATGGAATGATTTTTTGAGTTGGCTTTTCCTACTTTAAACAAAAATCTAAACCTTTAAGTTATTTAGACCATACAGTGGATATTTTGCAGCGTTGTTTATGCTTGGTGATCCCATATCATGTATCAGCTTGAACCCCCTTTTTGAATTCAGAACTAACTTAATTCCAAGAGTGGATCTAGCAAGAAGTTTCCTATGGAATTTGGTCCGTGTCCCATTTCATCACACAGTTCCTTCTGATCTGTTACCCACCTATTGATTGTGAACTTTCCTTTGCATCTAGTACCCATGCAGCTCACTCCCCAGTATCCATGTCACCGGTGAGATCTGCACTCCAGTACACACAGCTCACCCCCCGGTATCCATGTCACTGGTGAGATCTGCACTCCGGTACACACAGCTCACTCCCCAGTATCCCTGTCACCGGTGAGATCTGCACTCCAGTACACACAGCTCACCCCCCGGTATCCATGTCACTGGTGAGATCTGCACTCCGGTACACACAGCTCACCCCCCGGTATCCATGTCACTGGTGAGATCTGCACTCCGGTACACACAGCTCACCCCCCGGTATCCATGTCACTGGTGAGATCTGCACTCCGGTACACACAGTTCACCCCCCGGTATCCATGTCACTGGTGAGATCTGCACTCCGGTACACACAGCTCACCCCCCAGTATCCATGTCACCGGGGAGATCTGCACTCCAGTACACACAGCTCACCCCCCAGTATCCATGTCAGCAGTGAGATCTGCACTCCAGTACACACAACTCACCCCCCAGTATCCATGTCACCGGTGAGATCTGCACTCCAGTACACACAGCTCACCCCCCAGTATCCATGTCACCGGGGAGATCTGCACTCCAGTACACACAGCTCACCCCCCAGTATCCATGTCAGCAGTGAGATCTGCACTCCAGTACACACAACTCACCCCCCAGTATCCATGTCACCGGTGAGATCTGCACTCCAGTACACACAGCTCACCCCCCAGTATCCATGTCACCGGTGAGATCTGCACTCCAGTACACACAGCTCACTCCCCGGTATCCATGTCACTGGTGAGATCTGCACTCCAGTACACACAGCTCACCCCCAGTATCCATGTCAGCGGTGAGATCTGCACTCCAGTACACACAGCTCACCCCCCAGTATCCATGTCACCGGGGAGATCTGCACTCCAGTACACACAGCTCACCCCCCAGTATCCATGTCAGCAGTGAGATCTGCACTCCAGTACACACAGCTCACCCCCCAGTATCCATGTCACCGGTGAGATCTGCACTCCAGTACACACAGCTCACCCCCCAGTATCCATGTCACCGGGGAGATCTGCACTCCAGTACACACAGCTCACCCCCCAGTATCCATGTCAGCAGTGAGATCTGCACTCCAGTACACACAGCTCACCCCCCAGTATCCATGTCACCGGGGAGATCTGCACTCCAGTACACACAGCTCACTCCCCAGTATCCATGTCACTGGTGAGATCTGCACTCCAGTACACACAGCTCACCCCCCAGTATCCATGTCACTGGTGAGATCTGCACTCCAGTACACACAGCTCACCCCCAGTATCCATGTCACTGGTGAGATCTGCACTCCAGTACACACAGCTCACCCCCCAGTATCCATGTCACTGGTGAGATCTGCACTCCAGTACACACAGCTCACCCCCAGTATCCATGTCACTGGTGAGATCTGCACTCCAGTACACACAGCTCACCCCCCAGTATCCATGTCACTGTTGAGATCTGCACTCCAGTACACACAGCTCACCCCCAGTATCCATGTCACTGGTGAGATCTGCACTCCAGTACACACAGCTCACTCCCCAGTATCCATGTCACCGGTGAGATCTGCACTCCAGTACACACAGCTCACCCCCAGTATCCATGTCAGCGGTGAGATCTGCACTCCAGTACACACAGCTCACCCCCCAGTATCCATGTCACCGGGGAGATCTGCACTCCAGTACACACAGCTCACCCCCCAGTATCCATGTCACCGGTGAGATCTGCACTCCAGTACACACAGCTCACTCCCCGGTATCCATGTCACTGGTGAGATCTGCACTCCAGTACACACAGCTCACCCCCAGTATCCATGTCAGCGGTGAGATCTGCACTCCAGTACACACAGCTCACCCCCCAGTATCCATGTCACCGGGGAGATCTGCACTCCAGTACACACAGCTCACCCCCCAGTATCCATGTCAGCAGTGAGATCTGCACTCCAGTACACACAGCTCACCCCCCAGTATCCATGTCACCGGTGAGATCTGCACTCCAGTACACACAGCTCACCCCCCAGTATCCATGTCACCGGGGAGATCTGCACTCCAGTACACACAGCTCACCCCCCAGTATCCATGTCAGCAGTGAGATCTGCACTCCAGTACACACAGCTCACCCCCCAGTATCCATGTCACCGGGGAGATCTGCACTCCAGTACACACAGCTCACTCCCCAGTATCCATGTCACTGGTGAGATCTGCACTCCAGTACACACAGCTCACCCCCCAGTATCCATGTCACTGGTGAGATCTGCACTCCAGTACACACAGCTCACCCCCAGTATCCATGTCACTGGTGAGATCTGCACTCCAGTACACACAGCTCACCCCCCAGTATCCATGTCACTGGTGAGATCTGCACTCCAGTACACACAGCTCACCCCCAGTATCCATGTCACTGGTGAGATCTGCACTCCAGTACACACAGCTCACCCCCCAGTATCCATGTCACTGTTGAGATCTGCACTCCAGTACACACAGCTCACCCCCAGTATCCATGTCACTGGTGAGATCTGCACTCCAGTACACACAGCTCACTCCCCAGTATCCATGTCACCGGTGAGATCTGCACTCCAGTACACACAGCTCACCCCCAGTATCCATGTCAGCGGTGAGATCTGCACTCCAGTACACACAGCTCACCCCCCAGTATCCATGTCACCGGGGAGATCTGCACTCCAGTACACACAGCTCACCCCCCAGTATCCATGTCAGCAGTGAGATCTGCACTCCAGTACACACAGCTCACCCCCCAGTATCCATGTCACCGGTGAGATCTGCACTCCAGTACACACAGCTCACCCCCCAGTATCCATGTCACTGGTGAGATCTGCACTCCAGTACACACAGCTCACTCCCCAGTATCCATGTCACCGGTGAGATCTGCACTCCAGTACACACAGCTCACCCCCCAGTATCCATGTCACTGGTGAGATCTGCACTCCAGTACACACAGCTCACTCCCCAGTATCCATGTCACTGGTGAGATCTGCACTCCAGTACACACAGCTCACCCCCCAGTATCCATGTCACTGTTGAGATCTGCACTCCAGTACACACAGCTCACCCCCAGTATCCATGTCACTGGTGAGATCTACACTTTAGTACACAGTGTTCGGATACACTCACACATTACAGTCATTTTTCACTCTTGTCTTAGACTTACCATCTGCATAGTGTGAAGGCCTAAACACCGCTCAGGTCTTATCTGGCTCAGATACATCTAAATGAGAACGGGCAATCACTGGCCTGTGGGCGGCCCTCACACTGGCCTGTGGGCGGCCCTCACACTGGCCTGTGGGCGGCCCTCACACTGGCCTGTGGGCGGCCCTCACCCTGGCCTGTGGGCGGCCCTCACCCTGGCCTGTGGGCGGCCCTCACACTGGCCTGTGGGCGGCCCTCACCCTGGCCTGTGGGCGGCCCTCACCCTGGCCTGTGGGCGGCCCTCACACTGGCCTGTGGGCGGCCAGCATTATTTATCTGATAAGTAACAAAAATGATGGAATGTATTCAACGTGTCCTATCCACATCTAGTTTTACCTTTCATTTACATGTATTCGATTGGACATGTTGACTAGTTCTCTCCAACAACGTTGAGATGTGAAGGTCAGATTTTGAAACCCCTAACTCCAATGTAATTCCACCGTTCCGAACAACCTTTCACGGCGCACTTGTGCTAGTAGATGAGTGAGCGAGGTTTGGTTATTTCACATGTGTAGATCATCATCCCAGGAAACGTATTTCTCTCTTCTTGTGTATTCCCCTCATCAGACATTTCATTCCAGAGCTCTTACAAAGGTCAGACTGTTTCCACCTTCTCCGGCAGCCTCGATGAGACTCCTCCGTCGCTGGGAATGGAGGTGACAGGGTGGGACACGGGGTGCAGAGTGTCACCCTCCACGTCTGCTATCCTTCATAACGGCAGAAAAACACTGGCTGGAATTGGCTTCGTGTCCAGAGCCGAGCGCTTTCAGACGTCAAATATTTGAACAGCTGCTCAACGTTTTCACTGGCGCACGCACAGAGGCGACAGCAGGAAAGCAGGGGTCATCGTCCGCAGGGACACTGTTTAAAACTGTCACCAAATGTGTAACACTGGCAGAAGGCACACCGGGTAGGCTCCTTCACCTTGATTTCTGGGAAGAGCCGTCACCTGGACATGCGAAAGCTTTTATGAGAATGTTAATCACGTTAACGATCATCTGGGTGAAGATTCGCCCTGAAACGTCACATCAATTTGTTGCTTCGTTTTGTTGGATCCCGGAGTGCAGATTATGTCTTGTCTGCTGGAAATTTCTGAATGTTCTCTATCCGCTGCTTCATACTGTTCATCTTCTATGTCTGCCGGACTGAAACTCTGTAACCACATCCAACGTGAGAGCTCCAGTCTGTACAGATCTGTGGACCTTGGGCTGTCCGTTGTTTATTAGAAGCAGCCTATGTTCTGCTGTCTGCTTCTGATTGTCAGCTTTCAAGTAGAATTCCTGCCTAAAACGAATTGGTTTTAAAAATGTGTCCCTCTACCTCTACCTGTGCCAAATTACCTATTTTTAGCCCGCTCCTGTTCAGTCATATGATTCTGCTCTCCTGTGTCAGCTAGCAGCAGCTGCAGGGGAGAGGAGGGGCCGCCAACAATGGATGGGTAATGGGAGAACCCGTGGTTGATGCCGCTCCAGGCTTTCCCAGACGCTATCAGAGTGCACTCTTCTCACTTCTCATTCAGGCACATGATTCCACTCCTGATTTGTCAGGCTGCTGCAGGGGAGAGGGGGGCCACCAACCATGGATGGGTAATGGGAGAACCCATGTGTGACGGATTCACTTTGGGTGGGGGGCCCATAGAACACAGCCCCCTTTTGGAGAGGTAGGTAGACCCCTGTCTCAGCTCCCCATATCCCTATTATGTGTAAGTCACGCTGTGCCTGTTAGGGGTACAGGGTGCAATGTCCAGCTATTGAGTAGACAGGTGGGGTGGGGGTTGTTCATTGTTTAATGCCACGTGGTTGTTCTATTGTGTGTCTTACTTGGGAGCAAACTATTATGGGATATATGTGTTTGTACTGGCTTGGTGGGGGTGTTTCCGGCAGCCCTTCCCCCTGATGGGACGGCCTGCTGATGTCTTTCCTGTCACTGGGGCTATTGCACCACCCTGTGTATATATGTGTGTGTGTGTGTATATATATATATATGTGTGTGTGTGTGTGTGTGTGTGTGTGTATATATGTGTGTGTGTGTGTGTGTGTATATATATATTTATTGTATCTGTGTTAAAATCAGTCTATTTCCTGTTTTAATACAAGTCTGGTGTTGTCTTACGTTGTATGGTCAGCGGTGGTGTCCGTGGATCTGTGTTTGGACAGGGAAGCGGGAGTCTAATGGAAATACCCTAGTGCAGTCGGGGTCCGGTTCCGTTACACCGTGCTTGACGCCGCTCCAGGCTTTCCCAGACTCTGAATGGGAAGTGAGAAGAGAGCGCTCTGACAGGGGTGTGATTCCACTCCGATTTGCCAGGCAGGGGACAAGGGGGCCTCCAACAATGGATGGGTAATGGGAGAACCCGTGGTTGACGCCACTCCAGACTTTCCCAGACGCTGTCAGAGCGCTCTCTTCCCACTTCCCATTCAGGCACATGATTCCACTCCCGATTTTTCAAGCAGCTGCAGGGGACAGGGGGGCCACCAACAATGGATGGGAAATGGGAGAACTCATGATTGACACTGCTCCAAGTTTTCCCAGCCGTTGTCAGAGCGCTCTCTCCGCGTTCCCATTTGGGCATGATTCCGCTTCGCTTTCCAGGAAACTGCAGGGGAGGGGGGGTGCTAACAATAGACAGGATATGGGTGACGACACCACTCCAGGCTTTCTCGGGTTGTCTGAGTGCTCTCTCCTCTCCCCTGCAGCTGCCTCTGGCCAATACAGGGGGGTGGAATCGTGACCAAACAGGAGCAAGGAGAGTGCTCTGACAACAGCTTGGAATGCCTGGAGCTGTGGTGTCAACATGGGTTTTCCCACGTCCCATCTATTGTTGGCGGCCCCTCCTCTCCCCTGCAGCTGACACTGTATTACATGACCAGAATAGGCTGACAATAAGTGAATATATACATCTTTCTTACACAAGTAAGTCAGTGATAGGAGGGGAAGGAGAAATTTTTAGGGTTTACTGTATTTTCCCTTCAGGGGGATGCTGAGCCTTCAGTGCACATGCAGCCTGTTTAGCAGTCTAGGGATTTGAAATTCACTCTCCTCTGAGCAGCGCTTTCGGGGACAGATCGGAGAGATGCTGATTGGTTGGTACCATCACAGAGCATCGCTTTCATGTGTCCTGGAATCGCTGCACAGAGAAGAGTGGGGATTTCAAATCCCTGGACTGGCTGCATGGGCAGAGATAGCCCAGTATATCTAGAGGTATGTACAGTGGGAACTGGGGGGGTGGGCAGGGTACTGGGGGGGTGGGCGGGGTACTGGGGGGTGGGCGGGGTTATGGGCACCTTTTTACTTTATTTTCTTTATAGGTGAGCCAACACCGTAATAGAAATTGAAAAAAAGTCTGAACTGAGGCTGGATGTTTCCACCTGTATGTTAGGCTTAGGCCAGCCATAGATGATGGCATTTTTCTTTCCCGTAACCACAGGTTACGCTTCATTCCTCCATCAACGCAGTCAGTGCTGATGGAGGAATCCCTCCCTTGCTATTGTACAATCCTGGCGGAGGGGTGCGGGTGGGAGCCATCCCTGCCGGGAGAACAGTGATTGTTACTAGCGGTTATATCCACTGGCAATAATCGCATGAAAAATCAGACGTGCTGGTTGTTGGATGGATGGACTTGGCGACAGTCGGCCTGCACATAGATGGTTCAAATCTCGGCCCATCCTGACTGATGACACCACTCCAGGCATGCTGGTTGTTGGATGGATGGACTTGGCGACAGTCGGCCTGCACATAGATGGTTCGAATATCAGCCCATCCCTGCTGACAACACCATTCCAGGCTTTCTCAGGGGTTGTCTGAGCGCTCGCTCTCCTCTCCCCTGCAGCTGCCTCTAGCTGACACAGGTTGTTGGATGGATGGACTTGGCGACAGTCGGCCTGCACATTGTTCGAATTTCAGCCCATCCCTGCTGGCGACGCCACTTCAGGCGACCGTTGGCCTGCACAGATGGTTTGAATCTCGGCCCATCCATGCTGACCACACCATTCCAGGCTTTCTCAGGGGTTGTCTGAGTGCTCGCTCTCCTCTCCCCTGCAGCTGCCTCTGGCTGACACAGGTTGTTGGATGGATGGACTTGGCGACTGTTGGCCTGCACATAGATGGTTCGAATCTCGGCCCATCCCTGCTGACAACACCATTCCAGGCTTTCTCGGGTTGTCTGAGCGCTCTCTCTCCTCTCCCCTGCAGCTGCCTCTAGCTGACACAGGTTGTTGGATGGATGGACTTGGCGACTGTTGGCCTGCACATAGATGGTTCGAATCTCGGCCCATCCTTGCTGTACCAGCCGAGTTTCTAACTATCTATGGCTGGCTTTCCACTGGTCAGCTTTGATCCGTCTTGTCAAAAGAACAAGATAACAATCTGATGAAATCGCAGATGGCGTCCAGAGTCCTGCGCAAAGTGTGATGAAATTGGGAGCCTCTTTAGGGCGGACTGTTTGGTGTCAGAGTAGCCTTCTATCCACGTGTTTGGTGTCAGAGTAGCCTTCTATCCACGTGTTTGGTGTCAGAGTAGCCTTCTATCCATGTGTTTGGTGTCAGAGTAGCCTTCTATCCATGTGTTTGGTGTCAGAGTAGCCTTCTATCCATGTGTTTGGTGTCAGAGTAGCCTTCTATCCATGTGTATGGTGTCAGAGTAGCCTTCTATCCATGTGTTTGGTGTCAGAGTAGCCTTCTATCCATGTGTTTGGTGTCAGAGTAGCCTTCTATCCATGTGTTTGGTGTCAGAGTAGCATCCTATCCATGTGTTTGGTGTCAGAGTAGCCTTCTATCCATGTGTATGGTGTCAGAGTAGCCTTCTATCCACGTGTTTGGTGTCAGAGTAGCCTTCTATCCATGTGTTTGGTGTCAGAGTAGCATCCTATCCATGTGTTTGGTGTCAGAGTAGCCTTCTATCCATGTGTTTGGTGTCAGAGTAGCCTTCTATCCATGTGTTTGGTGTCAGAGTAGCCTTCTATCCATGTGTTTGGTGTCAGAGTAGCCTTCTATCCATGTGTATGGTGTCAGAGTAGCCTTCTATCCATGTGTTTGGTGTCAGAGTAGCCTCTATCCATGTGTATGGTGTCAGAGTAGCCTTCTATCCATGTGTATGTCAGTGTTCATGTTTAGGAAAGTGTTCTTTACGTGATTTGATTTTCTTCCTTCCTCAGGATCCGGCTTTATCATGTGCAGCAGTAAAGAAACGCACGACAGCGACGCCGACTTGGATGTTGATGGCGATGACACACTGGAATACGGCAAAGCACAGTATCCTTTTTTTTTTTTTTTCGTTCTGTTATTCTGGGGGGGGGGGGGGGCTGACATCCCTCTCCTGTCTCCTCCATGTCCTGTGTCTGATCTTCCATAGGCAAACACTTCTGCTGCTGATTCTGTCCACAGCCGCTGTTTAAACAGCAGCCATATTTACTGCGCCACCTGCTGCCCTGCTGCGCCTTGCCAGAATCCATTCTGCGAGCTGTGTCATAGCATGTTGTTCTGTGACGGGGTCGCCGTCTGCCATTCTGGAGGCCAGAGCTCCCGTGAAGATTTTTTTTTTTTGGAACTCAAACAATCCTCTGAGGGGCTCAGCTGTGCTCCGGGATAACCCCGATCCTATCGCCACACGACAATGGCGCTGCAGCGTGATGTTCCGTTTCAGTCGTTTCTCCAGTAGCTCAAAAGAACTGAGAGATCCTTCACCCCGACAGAACACGTGAGCAAAGTGCGGGTGCAAAACATGTCTCAGCCCAGCACTAGAGCTGCACTTGGCTGCCCCTGCAGATGCGAAATCCAGATGGGCACCGTCTCTTCTAATGAAGGCAGACCCTCCTCCGCTTCAATACACTGTGTGTGTGTAATTCAATATCAGGGGCGGACTGGCAACTCATGGGGCCCCCGGGCAATAGGGGATCATGGGGCCCCTGTGTCCTTGCCCAAACTCAAAAAAGCCTATGAAAAAGGTACCAGGGGTATCTCATGGGGCCCCCTACTGACCCCGGGTCATCCCAAATGGTCAGTCCGCCCCTGATATTGAATAATTTGTATCCGTTGCTTTGCTTTCACCTTTGTTTAAAGAAAACCTGAAGAATTCGACCTTTCCCCCCTGAAAATTAATTGTGCCTGGAGTTCCGCTTCAGGGGGTGTGTATGATTTAAATCGGGGTTCCCTAGACTTTAGGGCCAGTTTATGGTCCTTCAGAATTGAAGGGGGCCAGACTGTAGAAAATGCCCAATGGGAGTAAACAATGCCTCATCCTTGGCGGCCAGTGGGAGTAAGAATTACATAGCACCTGTGCTCAGTAGGAGGAGGAATAGTGCCCCATCGTTGGTGTCAGTGGGAGGAATAGTGCCCCATCGTTGGTGTCAGTGGGAGGAATAGTGCCCCATCGTTGGTGTCAGTGGGAGGAATAGTGCCCCATCGTTGGTGTCAGTGGGAGGAATAGTGCCCCATCGTTGGTGTCAGTGGGAGGAATAGTGCCCCATCGTTGGTGTCAGTGGGGGGAATAGTGCCCCATCGTTGGTGTCAGTGGGGGGAATAGTGCCCCATCGTTGGTGTCAGTGGGAGGAATAGTGCCCCATCGTTGGTGTCAGTGGGAGGAATAGTGCCCCATCGTTGGTGTCAGTGGGAGGAATAGTGCCCCATCGTTGGTGTCAGTGGGGGGAATAGTGCCCCATCGTTGGTGTCAGTGGGAGGAATAGTGCCCCATCGTTGGTATCAGTGGGAGGAATAGTGCCCCATCGTTGGTGTCTGGGAGGAATAGTGCCCCATCGTTGGTGTCAGTGGGAGGAATAGTGCCCTATCATTGATATCAGTGGGAGGAATAGTGCCCCATCATTGGTGTCAGTGGGAGGAATAGTGCCCCATCCTTGGTGTAAATGGGAGGAATAGTGACCCATTGTTGGTGTCAGTGGGAGGAATAGTGTCCCATCATTGGTGTCAGTGTGAGGAATAGTGCCCCATCATCGGTGTCAGTGGGAGGAATAGTGCCCCATCATTGGTATCAGTGGGAGGAATAGTGCCCCATCATTGGTATCAGTGGGAGGAATAGTGCCCCATCATTGGTGTCAGTGGGAGGAATAGTGCCCCATCATTGGTGTCAGTGGGAGGAATAGTGCCCCATCCTTGGTGTCAGTGGGAGGAATAGTGCCCCATCCTTGGTGTCAGTGGGAGGAATAGTGCCCCATCATTGGTGTCAGTGGGAGGAATAGAACCATATTGCTAGTTTCAGTGGGAGGAAAAGTGCCCCGTTGTAGGTGTCAGTGGGAGGAATAGAACCATATTGCTAGTGTCAGTGGGGGAATAGTGCCCCATCATTGGTGTCAGTGGGAGGAACACAACCCTATTGCTAGTGTCAGTGGGAGGAATAGTGCCCCATTGTTGGTGTCAGTGGGAGGGATAGTGCCCCATTGTTGGTGTCAGTGGGAGGGATAGTACCCAATTGTTGTCATGGGGGAGGAATAGTGCCCCATTGTGGGGTGTCATTGGCGGGGAATAGTGCCCCATTGTGGGGTGTCATTGGGGTGGGAATAGTGCCCTATTGGGGGGGAATAGTGCCCCATTGTGGGGTGTCATTGGGGGGGAATAGTGCCCCATTGTGGGGTGTCAGTGGGAGGAATAGTGCCCCATTGTGGGTGTCAGTGGGAGGAATAGAGCCCCATTGCTGCTGTCAGCCGGAGGCATAGCGCCCCATTGTTGATGTCATGGGGGGGAATAGTGCCCCATCGTTGTTAATAGTGGGAAGGATAGTGTTTCATCCTTCCCAGTGCCAATGACAGATCCGGCCTGAGCTCCGAGCCTGCTCAGCAAAACGGCCCTGGGGGACACACTCGCCCCCATCATAATTTCTACTCGCCATTGGTGAGCAGGCGATTGGAAATTTCAAGCCCTGGCCTACAACATCGCGCCAAACCTGACTCAATATAATAAAAATCAAATTCCTATTCATCAAATATGTGATTAGAGCTGCAATTTTAAACCAATAAGAAAGCGTATAACTAAATGGAAATACCACAAACAGCGCTCTCAAATCTATGTATGCCCTTAAATAATATATAAACAAAATAAATGAATCCCTATATAAATATAAACTGCCACCAAAAAAATATGTGCCAAAAATGTGAGATATCAAAAATGACAAGTCCATAATAAAGTGTAGTCCACATATCATTTTCTTCAAAGAATATATTCGCCAAAAGCGTGAATTCCTCCGTGCTCAACACCCCATCAAAGTGCTAACTCACCAGATGCTGGTGTTTAATCAGCATTTCAATCAAATATCAGTAGATGCGGAAGATTCATCAAAAAAACGATTCATCCAGATAATCATTCATCAGATGGGTGATGCATTTAGACTCCATCAAGGTAAGTGTAATCCAATTCCATACGAAGGTAAATAAAGAACACTCGCCATAGCAGAATATCGTTTATTGTATCAAAATACCCCCCTTAACCCCTTGGCACCAGAGCCTTTTAGGGTTTCAGAAGCCGGGAGGTGGGGTTTTAGGGTCATGTGACCTCCGTGATTCACCGTCACGGTGGTCACATGATCGGGAAAGGTCCCAATCGAAAGAGGAGATTGTGACCTTTCCGTGAGTACCGGACATGTGTCCTGGGAGCCCGCAGGGCGCGCGCTCTCACACGTATGTTTTTCTTAATTGCACACAAATGTGCGGCCGCTCAGCGTCTAGGCCCAGACATCGGGAGGCCGCACATTTGTGTGTGGCTGGCGTGAAGAGGTTAAAAACAAACTCACATCTTATCGGTGCAATTGATAGCCCCTGTGGGGGCATGTTTTGTTGCCTGTTTTATACTGATTAAAACTAATAAAAACTATTGAAATACAAAAACAAACTCACAATGTGTAAGGTAAAAACCCAGCATGCAATAATATATAGCTGCAAACCATCTCCAGCTCTCACAGTGGCGTCTCACCAGCCGCTCTCAGCAACAGATGACGTAGTTGCAGTCACTTGGTCCAGCCACGTGGCAACGGTGTACGCGATGACGTCACCGCTTGATCACGCTCTTACGCGTTTCGTCACACAACTTCGTGATTGTTTGGGTTTACATACACGTTACATTTCTTTGCCTCTTCAGCCCAAGTCTGTTTTCCTTAGTGACGTCATCTAGGTACACGGAAGCGGATATCATCCCATGCACCGGGGAGGAGCCTGGAGAAGCCAGGGAGCGAGAGGCACTTCGGGGAGCAGTGTTGAAGTGAGCATGTGCAGCTCTTTGTATGGTAGATGGTATTTGTAGATCTGCAGTCACAGGGGTCACCTCCTCCATAATGAAGGAATCCCTCCTCTCCACTTTTTAAAATTTCTTCTTTTTTTGTTTTTCTTTTTGTGAAGTCTTTGGGCCGGTGGTAGAAGAGATGAGGATCTCAGAAGGACAACGCTGGATCCCCTTGGTGGGTGAGTATCTGAAATGTGCAGAACACACCACCCAAGTGCTGAAAATACGCTTTAGGAATAAAACAGCGGAAGTGCAGCCTGTTTGTGTCTGAAATGTATAAAGTGCGTTTACATCGCAACCGCTAGAAAAGAATTGACACATTTTATAGTCCTGCTCTTCTGCCGCACATTGTTCTTCCATGAGGGTCGGCTCACATCTCTGCGGTGCGTTTTTCGGTGCATTTTACAGGCTGCTATGAAACTCTAGAACATTCATTTTGATGAAAGCTCATCGAGGATGCAGCATGCACAATATTTACACGTTGCACCATACATGACCGGTGTGAACGGGGTCTAAATATTCACCACAAAGATGTGACACTGGTTTGCTCTTCACAGGGGGTATAGAAAGTTATTGCCCCCCTTTTAAAATAATCACATTTTGTTGCTTTGAAATGAAGACAGACACGGTTTTTGTTTTATCCATGAGTTGTAAAAAGGATCCCCCCTTGTGTCCGCGTTTTGTTGAAGCCCATTTTGCTGTAATTCCAGCCTTTTGTCTGTTGGGATTTCTCTGCTAACTTTTCACATCTAGACTTTGCAATATTTGCCCGATCTTCTTGGCAGAACGGCTCAGGTTCAGCGACGCTGGATGGTGACCGATTGTGGACCCGTTTGTGGACGGCAGTCTTCAAATCATTCCACAGATTTTCAATGGAGTTGAAGTCTGGGCTCTGACTAGGCCATGCAAGGACATTCCCCTTCTCCTCCAGCCACTGGGGGGTGCTGTGTGCTTCGGCTCATTGTCATGTTGGAGGGTGAATCTTCTTCCCATTGACAACTTTCTGTCTGAGGGCAGCAGATTTCCCCCCAGAATGATGTGATGGTGTTTTGCCCCATCCATTGTTCCTTCTATCCTGACAAGTGCTCTAGTCCCTGCTGCAGAGAACCCTCCCCCCAATAACAGGATGTTACCACCCACCCCCCCCCATATCAGGATATTCCCCCCTCCATGCTGTACGGTAGGGATGGTGAGCTGGGTTGGATTTCCGACAGACATATCGTTGGGCGTTGAGGGCAAACCCTTCCATTTTAGTCCCATCTGACCTGAACCCCTTTCTCCATGCGGCCTCAGAATCTTCAAGGTGCGTTTTGGCAAAGCTTAGTGGTGGCGGCGGCATGTGGCCTTTCTTGAGGAGCGGTTATTTCCTGCAACCCCTCCCATACAAGCCACGTTTGTGCAGGATTGGTGATATTGGTGTCACACGCACATATAGATCCTGGTGACAGTGCTGGGCCACCCATAGTTGGTTGTTGGCTTCAGTTGCACTACCAGGGACTGAAATGCTCCAGGAAAGCTCTTTTCATGCTGAGCTAATCAAAATGACCACAGCTGAAAGTCAAATGGCTTTGTGTGCCATTGAGAAGGTGATTATCTGCACCAGATTGAGTTTACAAGTCACTTTTTTGTAGGGGGGGGGGGGTCCTTTTTCCAACTCAGTGATTCTGTTTTTGACCTTTTTTTGTAAAGTTTCTCACATGATGGTGTTATATCTTTCACTTGGAAGTTATAAGTGAAGTTATGAAGTTAGAGTCTTGGGAGTACAAAGCTGGATAAAACAAAAACTGTGTCTGTCTTCATTTCAGGCTGTCATTATTTTAAAGGGGGGGTTTTCTATACCCACTGTATATATAAATATTATTTCACACTGCTTTGAAAGTAAAGAACCCCATTGCGTCTGACATATTGATATATTGAACCTTCACTAATGAATTGCTAATCACATGTTTTTTTCTTCTTGCAGTGGTGGTACTCCCAGCACCAGAGTAACAACAGAGTTCTCGAAGTGGGCCAGTGATGGTGAGTGTCAGCTCTGTCTGTCATTTATAATATGACGAGTGATCACCGTGGACACATCTCTTTAGTATGCCGCACAGCGCGCTCCCAGCACAAAGACCGGGGTGTCACTGAGAGCCCTGGGTCCCGTTCTAACGATCGGAACCCGGACTCCCGATTCCAGGTCACATGATCTCTGTGATAGCCTCTGATTGGCTATCACAGCGATCAGTCACTGTATAGACCGCCCTCTTTTTTTTTTTTTTTTTTTTTTTTTCCTCTCTCTCTATGAATGGAGGAGAGAGGTGCAATGTATCTCTCTAAGGCTAGGTTCACATCTCTGGGTGGTGCTGCTGCGGATCTGCACGAAAATCCGTGCAGCCACACCACCCTCGTAGTGGAATGCGGACCTGCGGACGGGTGCCATTAGTTCTATTGGCACGACGCCCACACTGGAAATTGCAACGATACTGGGAACCTCGGCTGCGTTTTCAGAAAAAGTGCAGGGACTTCTTCCCTGTGTGTCACGGGGCACTGGAGTCCAGTCAAATTAATGGACTCTTGTGCCCGCGCAAAACGCGTCCCGTGAACCGGGGGTAACTCCTTGCATAGGGGGGAAAAAAAATGTTAAAAAGAAAAGATAAATATTAAAAAAATAAAGAAAAAATACCCAGATTAAGGTTTGATCTAGTTCAGTGCCAGGGTAAGTGTTTGGGTCAAGGTCAAAAGGCCAGGGTCAAAGGTCAGGAGATATAGATAGAGAGATAGGTATATAGATAGATATACATACAGACACACACACACGTATGTATATATATATATCTGTGTGTGTGTGTGTGTGTGTGTGTGTGTGTGTGTGTGTGTGTGTATATGAGTACGAATAACATACACATAGATGGTATCGTTGCGATCGTCAAGGGCTGGAAAATTTATTTTGGGTTGTTCTTTGGTGGTAGGTTATGGTAGTAACAAGAAACAAACCGCTAAATTAAAAAAAATATATAAATTATTTTTTTTTACTATTTTGGGCCAGTTTTCTTTTGATAAAACAAAAAAATCAGGAGATACCCATTACCATTTACCACCAGATGAAAGCCCAATTTTGTCGTGAACAAAACGCGGTATAATCCACCTGGATGTACGAAGTAGTTGTGGTGATTATGGACGGTTTTACTAACGCATGGCAATGTTGCAAAAGTTTGCAAATTTGTTTTACCCTTAGGCGTGAAGGGGTTAACCTGTCCATAAAGAGGGGGCTGTAGTGGCATCCTCCGTACCAGGGGTGGACTGACAACTCATGGGGCCCCTGTGTCCTTGCCCAAACTCAAAAACGCCTATGAAAAAGGTACCAGGGGCATCTCATGGGGCCCCCTAGTGACCCCGGGCCCTCGGGCAGTGCCCGAGTTTCCAAATGGTCAGTCGGCCCCTGCTCCGTACATATTTCATATAGATTATTGGTAATATTTGTCTCACTGTCTACTCCTAGAAATGCCATCGACGAGTAACGGGGAGAGCAGTAAACAGGAGGCCATGCAGAAAACGTGCAAGAACAGCGACATAGAAAAGTGAGTAGTGACTCTTTGCATCTTATGTGTGTGAGTACCGCCCCCGAGGGAGCTTTGTCTACCCCGCGTGTGCGAGTACCGCCCCCAAGGGAACTTTGTCTACCCCGTGCGTGCGAGTACCGCCCCCGAGGGAGCGTTGTCTACCCCGCGCGTGCGAGTACCACCCCCGAGGGAGCTTTGTCTCCCCGTACAGGGTGAACGTTTTATTGTCAGATCACACACTGGCTGTATTATGAACACATCTGTCATTGTTTATAATTTCATTTTTATGAGTAAGTTAAGGTCAGCAATTGAATAAGAAAAGTATAAAGTCTCAGAACACCCCAAAAAAATGTTCATTTGTTACTGGAGTTTGACATGCATACTGTATGACACTCGTATGTGTGATCCGGAGAAAGGGAACCGTGTCTTTGTAAAGGATCTGAATGGGTAAGGCGACAGGGTCTCTTTTTAGGGCCTGTGTTTGGTGAGCTTTGGGCTCTTGACCTCCAGTTTCAGGCTCCTAGGTTAATCCGAATTCATTGACCGCCTTCTAACCTCCTTCAATTACGTTCTGCATTTTCATATGGGAATCGAAAACCTGATGGACGTGAGCATAAGGCCATTGACACGACTCTTAAAGAGAAGTATGGGTAAAGTCATACTGTGGGTCACAGGGGTACACTTACTTTTGTTCTCCTGTGACCCAGAGTTAACTCATGGCAGGCTATTGCCTGGTGGCAGAGCCGCTGCAGGCTTTTAAAGGATCCCGACAATATTGTCTGGATCCTCCCAGCTTTCTGATATTTTTTTTAAATACCAAACCTGTTTTACTTACCTCCTATGTTTTACTTCGATTCTCCCAAGACCTTCTGCTCTGTAGTTCCCGTGTTACCTCCTCCCATGCTCGCCTCCAGGACTTCTCCTGAGCTTCTCCCATCCCATGGAACTCTCTACCCCAACCTCTCTGGCTGTCTCCTAATCTATCCACATTTAGACGATCCCTGAAAAACGTTCTTTTTAAAGAAGTCTATTCTGCTTCTACCTAGTAAACCGCCATTTATTTCCTCCATTAGCTCATCCCCCCTCACCTCACAGCTATTACCTTTTTGTATCACTCGACCCTTCCTCCTAGATTGTAAGCTCCCAGGACCAGGGCCATCTCTTTCCTCTTGTACCAAATTGTATTGTAACTGTAATGTCTACCTTCATTTTGTACAGTGCTGGGCAAACTGTTGACGCCATATTAATCCTGTATAATAATAATAATTGCCGAGAAAGGTTAAAAAAAAAAAAAAAAAAAACCTACCTTTTTAGCCACTTGAAATCCAATGAATGAAAGGGGCGGGCCAGGGACATTCAGGTGGGGGGAGAAAGGACTAGATGATGCTGGATGTCCTCCTGCCAGGGAATGAGGCGGACTTTATCTGACCTGCTTCTACTGGACTGTACAGCTACATAAGACTGAAGGGAAGGCTGGAGTTCAGCTTTAATTGTATTTTTTTTTTTTTGTATTTTTTTTTTTTTTTAACACTTTCAGACGGATCCTCCACTTTTTATACAAGTTTATTTTACACTTTTTTTTTTTTTCCCTCTAATATATTTTTTGTTTTTTTTGGGGGGGGGTTTTGTTTTTGTTTTGTTTTTTTTTTACACTTTCAGACTGATCCTCCACATTTTATACAAGTTTGATTTTACGCTTTCTTTTTTCTGTAATTTTTTTTTTTTTTTTACACTTTTTCAGACGGATCCTCTACAATTTATACAAGTTTGATGTTACGCTTTTTTGTCTGTAATATGTTTTTTTTTGTTTTGTTTTTTTACACTTTCAGACGGATCCTCCATATTTTATACAAGTTTGATTTTACGCTTTTTTTTTTCTCTGTAATTTGTTTTTTTACACTCTTGCAGACGGATCCTCCACATTTTATACAAGTTTATTTTACACTTTTTTTTTTTTTTTTCTCTGTAATATATTTTTTGTTTTTTTTTTGGGGGGGGGGGTTTTTTTTTTTGTTTTTTTTTTACACTTTCAGACTGATCCTCCACATTTTATACAAGTTTGATTTTACACTCTCTTTTTTCTGTAATATTTTTTTTTTTTTTTTTACACTTTTTCAGATGGATCCGCCACAATTTGTACAAATTTGATGTTACGCTTTTTTGTCTGTAATATGGTTTTTTTGTTTTGTTTTGTTTTTTTACACTTTTTCAGATGGATCCTCTATATTTTATACAAGTTTGATTTTACGCTTTTTTTTTTCTCTGTAATTTGTTTTTTTACACTTTCAGACGGATCCTCCACATTTTATACAAGTTTATTTTACCCTTTTTTTTTTTTTTGTTTTTTTGGGGGGTTTTTTTGGGGGGGGGGTTTGGTTTTTTGGTTTTTTTACACTTTCAGACGGATCCTCCACATTTTATACAAGTTTGATTTTACACTTTTTTTTTTTTCTGTAATATTTTTTTACACTTTTCAGATGGATCCTCCACAATTTGTACAAATTTGATGTTACGCTTTTTTGTCTGTAATATGGTTTTTTTTTTTGTTTGTTTTTTTTTTACACTTTTTCAGACGGATCCTCCACATTTTATACAAGTTTATTTTACCCTTTTTTTTTGTTTTTTTGGGGGGTTTTTTTTGGGGGGGGGGTTTGGTTTTTTGGTTTTTTTACACTTTCAGACGGATCCTCCACATTTTATACAAGTTTGATTTTACACTTTTTTTTTTTTTCTGTAATATTTTTTTACACTTTTCAGATGGATCCTCCACAATTTGTACAAATTTGATGTTACGCTTTTTTGTCTGTAATATGGTTTTTTTTTTTGTTTGTTTGGTTTTTTTTTTACACTTTTTCAGATGGATCCTCCACATTTTATACAAGTTTGATTTTACGCTTTTTTTTTTTTTAAATTTTGAAACTGGTTATTATGGAGTTTTTCTGCTTCTCCTATAACTGTTTTTCCATTTCTCCGGCGGTGACACGGTTTCGATAGAGAGGAAAACATTTTTTCGGTGTCCTTTTTGAACATAAATAAACCCGAAGTGTTATTGATGATCCGGACTTCAGCCGGTGACGTGACACCGCCACAATAATTCCACTTCCCGTTTATCCTTCCCGGAGATCCATGTGAAGACACGGCTAGTTGTAGTTTAGTTGTTGATATCTAGTGATGGATGGCGCGGGCCCCATTCATCACTGCCGGTGTAATGTCCCCTCCGCATTCCGGAGTCATCAGTCGTCCTCCTCATGGGACAGTCTTATTACTATCTTAGGAAGACTGGATTTCCCGGTAATAAATAGTTGCAGCCTGCGCCTGCCCGGACGTTCTGCCCCAGGTGGATGTGTGTGTGAGTGTATCTGTTAAATGAATTGATAACTAGGCTCGGGCCTTAGCAAGGGGAGGGCTCGGCAACCATCTGCCTGCTAACTACTCCGCCGCTGAGCCGTGATATATGGCGCCCCGGCCCGGCAGGCTAAATTGATTCATCTCCAGTTTCTGTTTCTTAATCTGGAGCTAAATTGGTTTCATTTTTCTTGTTTCCTTGTGATGCTGGCAGAGGCGTCGAGTTCTTAGGCTAGGCCCCGAGCGCCTTCATTTTTCATAACACGGGGCCGCGCGTTCGCTTAAAAATCCTGCCGTGTTTTTTTTTTATTGTTTCACGTTTTTATCCACGCGATTAACATTTACCAAAACAAATGCGTTTGGTGAGCTTTGCTTCATCACCTGTGTCACGGCATCTTCCCTCTTCCTGAGCGATCGCTTACTCGCAGTCATTATGCATCCTGTGACCGGGGCTAATGAGCCTGATTATCTGCAGCGGTGGGTCAGCATTGACCCCTTGTCATGAGCCGCAGCTGCTGCCGGTGACTCGGGGGCCCCTATGGCCTACCTTCCTCTGCAGGTTTGTAGGGGCCAATTAACGTTTTTGTTTCCAGAACCCGTTTGATTAAAAGCAACATTTCCCTAAACCCAAATAGAATTTTTTATTTTGAAGCTCGTCTCCAGGCAAGTATGAGCCAACCCCCCTATGAACCGTCCTGCACATTTTTTTTTTTTTTCCCTTTTCTTACCTTCACCTTGGTCTAGTGTCCCTTGATCCCCTGTCGGCACGGGTTCTGGGTGCAGGGGACGGCTAATCCAACACTGCTGATGTACCTGGCAAGTCCCTAACAGTCCGCTTGCACTGCCATCACTCTGGTGGATCCTGAGAGAACCCCACTGCTGAAAAGTCAATCGGAAGTTTCCACAGGGCACAGGCAGCAAAGTGGACACCTGAAGAAGGACCCCACCTTCCATAAACAGAAGAATAAAGCTTTATGTACCTGTATGCAGGGGCGGACTGACCATTTGTAAACTCGGCACTGCCCGGGGTCAGTAGGGGGCCCCATGAGATGCCCCTGGTACCGTTCATAGGCTTTTTTGAGTGTAGTTTGAGTATGGGTGAGGACACGGGCCCCATGATCCCCTATTGCCCGGGGGCCCCATGAGTTGTCAGTCCGCCCCTGCCTGTATGAAAATGCCTGGCGAGTCCCTAACAGTCTGCTTGCACTGCCATCATTCCTCTGCTGGATCCTGAGAGAACCCCCACGGCTGAAAAGCCAATCGGAAGTTTCCACAGGACACAGGCAGCAAAGTGGACACCTGAAGAAGGACCCCACCTTCCATAAACAGAAGAATAAAGCTTTATGTACCTGTATGAATATGCCTGGCGAGTCCCTAACAATCTGCACTGCCATCACTCAACCCCCACCGCTGAAAAGCCAATTGGAAGTTGACACAGGCAGCGAAGTGGACACTCAAAGAAGGACCCCACCTCCCATAAATAGAAGAATAAAGATCCAGGACTGGAGTGTCACTCGATCGCATCTTTATGTACCTGGAGACGTCCCAACAGTCTGCTTGCACTGCCATCACTCCTCTGCTGGATCCTGAGAGGACCCCCACCGCAGAAAAGCCAATAGGAAGTCTCCACAGGCAGTTATGTGGACACCTGACAAAGGACCCTACCTCCTGTAAACCGAAAAGAGAAGATCCAGGACTGGAGTGTCACTTGATCGCAGCTTTATGTCTTGGTATGAATATACCTGGCAAGTACCTAACAGTCTGCTTTCACTGCCATCACTCCTCTGCTGGATCCTGAGAGGGCCCCCACCGCTGAAAAGCCAATCGGAAGTCTCCACAGAACACAGGCAGCGAAGTGGACACCTGAAGAAGGACCCCACCTTCCATAAACAGAAGAATGAAGATCCAGGACTAGAGTGTCACTTGATCTCAGTTTTATGTACCTGTATGAATATACCTGGTGAGTCCCTAACAGTCCGCTTGCACTGCCATCACTCCTCTGCTGGATCCTGAGAGGGCTCCCACCACTGAAAAGCCAATAGGAAGTCTCCATAGGACACAGGCAGTTATGTGGACACCTGATGAAGGACCCTACCTCCAGTCCTAGATCTTCTCTCTTCTGTTTACAGGAGGTATGGTCCTTCGTCAGGTGTCCACATAACTGCCTGTGTCCTATGGAGACTTCCTTTTTGGCTTTTCAGCGGTGGGGGTTCTCTCAGGAGCCAGCAGAGGAGTGATGGCAGTGCAAGCGGACTGTTAGGGACTTGCCAGGTATATGCAGGTACATAAAGCTGCGATCAAGTGACACTCCAGTCCTAGATCTTCTCTCTTCTGTTTACAGGAGTGTCACTTGATCGCAGCTTTATGTACCTGTATGAATATACCTGGCGGGTACCTAACAGTCTGCTTGCACTGCCATCGCTCCTCTGCTGGCTCCTGAGCGGACCTCCATCACAGAAAAGCCAATAGGAAGTCTCCACAGGACACAGGCAGTGAAGTGGACACCCTAAGAAGGACCCCACCTCCCATAAACAGAAGAATGAAGATCCAGGACTAGAATGTCACTTGATCGCAGCTTTATGTACCTGTAGATTCACTAACCGTCCACTTGCACTGTCGTCACTCCTCTGGTGAATCCTCAGAGGACCCCCACTGCTGGGCAAGCAAGAGGAAGTCTCCACAGTACACAGGCAGTTGTCTTGGCACCCGTAGAAGGACCCCACTTCCTGTAAACAGAAGAAGAGAGAAGATCCAGGACTGGAGTGTCACTTGATCACAGCTTTATGTACCTGGAGACGCCCCAACAGTCAGAGGGATACAAAGTAACATTGTTTATAAACGTTGATCAGATGGGAGCTGGAGAGATACAAAGTAACATTTTTAGAAACCTTGATTTCTCTATCTCATGTCTGATCAGTGTTTATAAACAATGTTACTTTGTATCTCTCTATATCCTGTCTGATCAGTGTTTATTAACAATGTTACTTTGTTTATAAACATCGATCAGATGGGAGATAAAGCATTACAAAGTAACATTGTTTATAAACACTGATCAGACGGGAGATAGAAAGGTACAAAGTAACATTGATCAGACTGGAGATAGAGATACAAAGTAACATTGTTTATAAACATTGATCAGACGGGAGATAGGTGCAAAGTAACGTTACTTTGTATCTCTCCATCTCCCGTCTGATCAGTGTTACTCTGTATCTTTCTATCTCCCGTCTGATCGATGTTTATAAACAATGTTACTTTGTATCTCTATCTCCCGTCTGATCGATGTTTATAAACAATGTTACTTTGTATCTCTACTCATCAATGTTTATAAAACACAGCAGCTTTATTTTCGTAGCAGCTCCTGGCTGTCATTTTTAGGGTCAAAAATTGCTGTGGTGGTGTGGGTGGGGTATAGTGGAATCGGGCGTACTATTATTATTATACAGGATTTATGGCGCCAACAGTTTGCTCAGCGCTTTACAATATAACGGGAGACAATACAGTTCAATACAGTTCAATACAAGAGAGATAGGAGGGCCTGATCCTGGGAGCTTACAATCTAAGAGGGAGGGCCCTGATCCTGGGAGCTTACAATCTAAGAGGGAGGGCCTGATCCTGGGAGCTTACAATCTAGGAGACTACTACATCTGTCCTGTGGACGTCTCACATCCACAGCCGGTAATACCGTCCACGCTGCGATTCTTCCACATTGTGAGTCTTCAGGATTTGGTAGATTGTGTCTGCAGCGCTCTCTCCCCCTTGCAGACCTTCGCCTCCCATTTTGTCGGAGTTCTTCCTTCTCCTCCGAGGTTACGGGGCAGAATCTTCATTCTCGGTGTCACCGTTCAATTTCTGCTTTTTGCCACCAAACTAGATTGCAGGCCAGGGGATGCGCTCGGGGTGACTCGCCCGGCAGGTCACCTCTCATTTGTTTTCCTCAATTTTGTGTTGTCATAAATTCATTCCAGCTGCTTGCGGTCGATGAGTTTGTCTCCGTCAGGGCAGGGAGCCGGCTGCCCGGTATGATGTATGACACGCGGTGCCTGTGCCAACCTCTCCATGAATCACTCCAGCTGTTTGGTGTCAGCATGAAAGCCAACAGGACAGCAGCGGGCCGGGAGAGCGCCGAGCGCTATAGGAAGAGACATGACGTACGAATGTTTATTTAATAATTCTCTAATATTTCCAGCCCTGCTCGCGGTTGGGACCTCTAGGAGCGGGGGAGGGCGGCTGCCGGGGAAGGTGGGTGGAACAGAAGACTCTAATCTGCTAGGGTGGCTCATCAATCACCGGGACAAGATCATTAATCAGGCGGAAGGGAAGAAAGAGGAGTTAGCGGGATTCAGTCACGGCGTTGTGGGACGAGCGCGGCGTCCGAGCACCATACAAAATTACTGATTATAATTGTATCTCTCGCTCTGCGGTGACTCCTGCAAATTGCGTTTTTGTATGCTCCAGAGGCCCGCGCTTATGGGTGGTCATGTGAAGCCGATCCATAGCATTGGTCTGAGGGGCTCCGGGAATTACTCATCTTCACATTCTCTGCTGAATAATTTACAGTGGAAAATGGATTTTTTTTGCACCTCTGTCAGAGCCTGCCAATATCTCTTCTTGGCTGATGCAGAGAGGGAACACAACGAGGGTTACACAGCGATCATCGCTGTCACCTCTCAGGGGGGTTAGCCGCAGGTAAACGGTTTCTTCTTCAGGAGCCAGGCCTCTTTCATTTATGGTCACCATCTTGTATCTTCCACCCAGGGGCGGACTGACCATTCGAGCACTGCCCAAGGGCCCAGGGTCAGTAGGGGGCCCCATGAAATGCTCCTGGTACCTTTTTGTATAGGCTTTTTTGAGTGTGGGCGAGGACACAGGGGCCCCATGATCCCCTATTGCCCGGGGACCCCATGAGCTGCCAGTCTGCCCCTGCCTCCAGCGTTCTTCCTGCCCTCCGTAGGGCATTACCCTTTGTAGAATCTTCATATCCTAAAGAAAAAAGTCAGCAGGGATAGTGGGAACCCTTCATAATGGGCACAGCGGGTGTACAGACCCGGGAACTCGGCACAGGGATGGTGGGAACCCCTCATAATGGGCACAGCAGGCGTACAGACCCGGGAACTCAGCACAGGGATGGTGGGAACCCCTCATAATGGGCACAGCGGGTGTACAGACCTGGGAACTCGGCACAGGGAAGGTGGAAACCCCTCATAATGGGCACAGTGGGCGTACAGACCCGGGAACTCGGCATAGGAATGGGGGGAACCCCTCATAATGGGCACAGCAGGTGTACAGACCCGGGAACTCAGCACAGGGATGGGGGGAACCCCTCATAATGGGCACAGCGGGTTTACAGACCCGGGAGCTCAGGACAGGGATGGTGGAAACCCCTCATAATGGGCACAGTGGAAGTACAGACCCGGGAACTCTGCACAGGGATGGTGGGAACCCCTCATAATCTGCACAGCGGGTGTACAGACCCGGGAACTCAGCACAGGGATGGTGGGAACCCCTCATAATGGGCACAGTGGGCGTACAGACCCGGGAACTCAGCACAGGAATGGTGGGAACCCCTCATAATGGGCACAGCGGGCGTACAGACCCGGGAACTCAGCACAGGAATGGTGGGAACCCCTCATAATGGGCACAGCGGGCGTACAGACCCGATGGTCGGAGATCTACTGTGTCCTTCAGTGAAAGCAGAAAAAAAGGACTTTATGGTGAGTGCAAAAAAAATCCCGGGTTTCCTGCACCACTCCTATTTTATGTATTATTATTATACAGGATTTATATTATTATTATTATACAGGATTTATGGCGCCAACAGTTTGCTCAGCGCTTTACAATATAACGGGAGACAATACAGCAACAATACAGTTCAATACAAGAGGGATAGGAGGGCCCTGATCCTGGGAGCTTACAATCTAGGAGGGAGGGGCCTGATCCTGGGAGCTTACAATCTAAGAGGGAGGGGCTGGTGGAACAAAAGGTAATATCCGAATCTTCTGTTTCTCCCATCAGTCCATCCCCCACAGTTATTAGCTGAGGGCAGGAGAGGCTTCACTGAAGAGAGGTTTTCAGAGATTGCCTAAGAGTAGATGATAGTCGGGACAGATTGGGGTAGAGAGTTCCAGAGGATGGGGGGGGCTCTGGAGAAGTCCTGGAGATGAGCATGTGAGGAGGAGACAAGGGAGCTGAAGGGACAAGGGAGGTGGTGGGCGGAGCGGAGAGGACAGTTTGGTTGATATTTGGAGACAAGATCGGTGATGTAATTTCAGGAGCCCTAATGAATGACAAAAGTATCCTTTCTGAGCCCAACATGGAGGACGTCGTGTTCGGGGGGGTGGAAGAGCCGCGTTCGGGGAGGTGGAAGAGCCGCGTTCGGGGAGGTGGAAGAGCCGCGTTCGGGGAGGTGGAAGAGCCGCGTTCGGGGAGGTGGAAGAGCCGCGTTCGGGGAGGTGGAAGAGCCGCGTTCGGGGAGGTGGAAGAGCCGCGTTCGGGGAGGTGGAAGAGCCGCGTTCGGGGAGGTGGAAGAGCCGCGTTCGGGGAGGTGGAAGAGCCGCGTTCGGGGAGGTGGAAGAGCCGCGTTCGGGGAGGTGGAAGAGCCGCGTTCGGGGAGGTGGAAGAGCCGCGTTCGGGGAGGTGGAAGAGCCGCGTTCGGGGAGGTAGGAGAGCCGCGTTCGGGGAGGTAGGAGAGCCGCGTTCGGGGAGGTGGAAGAGCCGCGTTCGGGGGGATAGCAGAGCCGCGTTCGGGGGGTGGTAGAAGAGCCGCGTTCGGGGGGTGGTAGAAGAGCCGCGTTCGGGGGGTGGTAGAAGAGCCGCGTTCGGGGGGTGGTAGAAGAGCCGCGTTCGGGGGGTGGTAGAAGAGCCGCGTTCGGGGGGTGGTAGAAGAGCCGCGTTCGGGGGGTGGTAGAAGAGCCGCGTTCGGGGGGTGGTAGAAGAGCCGCGTTCGGGGGGTGGTAGAAGAGCCGCGTTCGGGGGGTGGTAGAAGAGCCGCGTTCGGGGGGTGGTAGAAGAGCCGCGTTCGGGGGGTGGTAGAAGAGCCGCGTTCGGGGGGTGGTAGAAGAGCCGCGTTCGGGGAGGTGGGAGAGCCGCGTTCGGGGAGGTGGGAGAGCCGCGTTCGGGGAGGTGGGAGAGCCGCGTTCGGGGAGGTGGGAGAGCCGCGTTCGGGGAGGTAGAAGAGCCGCGTTCGGGGAGGTAGAAGAGCCGCGTTCGGGGAGGTAGAAGAGCCGCGTTCGGGGAGGTAGGAGAGCCGTGTGTGACATGTGCCAGCTCTCCTCTCCTGGGTACGGATGCGGTTGGAATCCGGAGGATTATGTCTTCGGATAATTGTACGTCGCTAATTGTCATCTCATGCTAATTCTGGCAGCCGCGTTCAGCGAGGCCCGGAGCCAAGGACAAGCACTCCGCCTGTTGTCATAGGTGAGGAAATGATTCCCTGACAGCACCGGCATCTGATTCCAGCCAACGTGGCGGCCATATTGGTACAGCTCCGGGCCGGCTGTGCTGTGCCAGCTGCCAAAGTGTGTACTCTTCTAATTCATTCAGGTAATTGGCTTTCTGTGGGACAGTCAGCGAAGCAGGAGGACGTGGATGGAATGTAGCATGGCTGTGTATGGTGGATGGTTTGCTGCGTGTCCAGGAGTGAATGTATACGGGGGGGGGGTGGTGAGGCATTCATTGGATGGATCTGGGGGACCAGGAAGTTCCAGCTTCAGTTGACCGCCAAGAAAAGGCTCTGAGACTCCCACCCAGGACTTTGTTCCCTATAATGAAAGAAAATAAACACTTAAAGGGGAACCACACTGCAGCTAAGCAGCACAAACCAGAAACACGATTTCATTCATTTTAATTATTCAAAGTAAACTCCCCCCATTCATCCATCCATGTCTCCATGCTTTGTTTTGCTGAGAAGTCACTTTGAAAAACGACCCCCCAGCATTTCCTGCCACGGCCATCTTAAGTAAGGGCAGATGAATTTACTTCCTGGAATCTGCAATCCTTCTGCCTTAAAGCAGAACTTCCCCTTTTGGGTGGAACTCCGCTTTAATCTTTGTCCCCCACTCCCCATTAAGGATTGGCACCAGGGGGGAGCGGGTACCTGCTCCCACTTCCGCTGCGATCGCCTAGGTCAGGGGTAGGCAACCTGAGAGCCGCAGGACTACAAGTTCCATAATGCCTCTGCAAGTCATAGCTGTAACTGTCAGTTTTGTAATCTTTGCAATGCCTCATGGGAAATGTAGTTCCACAACAGCTAGAGAGCCACAGGTTGCCTACCTCTGGTCTAGGTAAGCGGAAGTTGTTTTCCCTCCCCGGAATGTCCCAGAAGACTACAGGGACCATTCACAAAGCGCAGCACTTCTCATGTATGCACAGTGGATGCCCGGCTGTGAAGCCGCAAGCTGACACAGCCGGGTGCTCACACTAAAGATGCCGGGGAGAGAAGACGGCCGGTGAAACCAGCGGGGACACCGCCGGACTGAGGGACAGTAAGTGATCGGTGGGGGGACACCGCCGGACTGAGGGACAGTAAGTGATCGGTGGGGGGACACCGCCAGACTGAGGGACAGTAAGTGATCGGTGGGGGGACACCGCCGGACCGAGGGACAGGTAAGTGACCGGTGGGGGGGACACCGCCGGACCGAGGGACAGGTAAGTGATCGGTGGTGGGGACACCACCGGACTGAGGGACAGTAAGTGATCGGTGGGGGGACACCGCCGGACCGAGGGACAGGTAAGTGATCGGTGGGGGGACACCGCCGGACCGAGGGACAGGTAAGTGATAGGTGGGGGGACACCGCCGGACTGAGGGACAGGTAAGTGATAGGTGGGGGGACACCGCCGGACTGAGGGACAGGTAAGTGATAGGTGGGGGGACACCGCCGGACCGAGGGACAGGTAAGTGATCGGTGGGGGGACACCGCCGGACCGAGGGACAGTAAGTGATCGGTGGGGGGACACCGCCGGACCGAGGGACAGGTAAGTGATCGGTGGTGGGGGACACCGCCAGACCGAGGGACAGGTAAGTGATCGGTGGTGGGGACACCGCCGGACTGAGGGACAGTAAGTGATTGGTGGGGGGACACCGCCGGACCGAGGGACAGGTAAGTGATTGTTGGTGGGGACACCGCCGGACCGAGGGACAGGTAAGTGGCTGTATTTTAAAAGTCAGCAGCTACAGGTTTTTTTTTTTCAGCTGTAACTGAGCCCCTCCTGAAGACTCCTGGGATCATCATAAAACCATCAAATATAAAAAAAAAAGCTGTTTTTATATTTGATGGTTTTTTGATGATGATTAATAAAGATGCATTCAAACTTTTAATTTACTGGTGCTGTTAAAGTTCTATTCTATTGGGGGGTGTCTCCATATATCGCATCTTTGGTGTTAGTGGGAGGAATAGTGCCCCATCATTGGTGTCTGTGGCAGGAATAGTGCCCCATCATTGGTATCAGTGGGAGGAATAGTGCCTCATCATTGGTGTCAGTGGGAGGAATAGTGCCCCATCATTGGTGTCAGTGGGAGGAATAGTGCCCCATCATTGGTGTCAGTGGGAGGAATAGTGCCCCATCATTGGTGTCAGTGGGAGGAATAGTGCCCCATCATTGGTGTCAGTGGGAGGAATAGTGCCCCATCATTGGTGTCAGTGGGAGGAATAGTGCCCCATCATTGGTGTCAGTGGGAGGAATAGTGCCCCATCATTGGTGTCTGTGGGAGGAATAGTGCCCCATCATTGGTGTCTGTGGCAGGAATAGTGCCCCATCATTGGTATCAGTGGGAGGAATAGTGCCTCATCACTGATGTCAGTGGGAGGAATAGTGCCCCATCATTGGTATCAGTGGGAGGAATAGTGCCCCATCATTGGTGTCAGTGGGAGGAATAGTGCCCCATCATTGGTGTCAGTGGGAGGAATAGTGCCCCATCATTGGTGTCAGTGGGAGGAATAGTGCCCCATCATTGGTGTCAGTGGGAGGAATAGTGCCCCATCATTGGTGTCAGTGGGAGGAATAGTGCCCCATCATTGGTGTCTGTGGGAGGAATAGTGCCCCATCATTGGTGTCTGTGGCAGGAATAGTGCCCCATCATTGGTGTCAGTGGGAGGAATAGTGTCCCATCATTGGTGTCTGTGGCAGGAATAGTGCCCCATCATTGGTGTCTGTGGCAGGAATAGTGCCCCATCATTGGTGTCAGTGGGAGGAATAGTGCCCCATCATTGGTGTCTGTGGGAGGAATAGTGCCCCATCATTGGTGTCAGTGGGAGGAATAGTGCCCCATCATTGGTGTCAGTGGGAGGAATAGTGCCCCATCATTGGTGTCTGTGGGAGGAATAGTGTCCCATCTTTTGGAGATACTTTTGTAACCCTTTCCAGCTTCATGCAAGTCAACAATTCTTGATGGTAGGTCTTCTGAGAGCTCTTTTCTGCGAGGCATGGTTCACATCAGACAGTGCTTCTTGAAACCAGTAAACCCAAAACAGGTGTCAGCAACACATCCAATATCGTCACACTGATTGGAGTCAAGGTTGGCTCACTCCTGGCTCCAATTAGCTCTGGGAGAAGTCATTAAGCTAGGGCCTCACATACTTTTTCCTCCCTGCACTGTGAATGTTTACATGTTATGTGCAATTAAACCATGGCAACATCTAATGTTTGTGTAGTATTATGTTCAGCAGACTGTGTTCTTCTATTGTTGTGACTTAGATGACGTTCAGAGCACATTTTATGCCCAATTCATGCAAAACTCCACGTAATCCCAAGGGGTTCACATACCTTTTTCTTGCAACTGTAGGTATCAGTGGGAGAAATGGTGCCCCATCATTGGTGTCAGTGGGAGGAATAGTGCCCCATCATTGGTGTCAGTGGGAGGAATAGTGCCCCATCATTGGTGTCAGTGGGAGGAATAGTGCCCCATCGTAGGTGTCAGTGGGAGGAATAGTGCCCCATCATTGGTGTCAGTGGGAGGAATAGTGCCCCATCATTGGTGTCAGTGGGAGGAATAGTGCCCCATCATTGGTGTCAGTGGGAGGAATAGTGCCCCATCGTTGGGTGTCAGTGGGAGGAATAGTGCCCCATCGTAGGTGTCAGTGGGAAGAATAGTGCCCCATCATTGGTGTCCGTGGAATAGTGCCCCATCGTAGGTGTCAGTGGGAGGAGTAGCGCCCCATCGTAGGTGTCAGTGGGAGGAGTAGCGCCCCATCGTAGGTGTCAGTGGGAGGAGTAGCGCCCCATCGTAGGTGTCAGTGGGAGGAGTAGCGCCCCATCGTAGGTGTCAGTGGGAGGAGTAGCGCCCCATCGTAGGTGTCAGTGGGAGGAGTAGCGCCCCATCGTAGGTGTCAGTGGGAGGAGTAGCGCCCCATCGTAGGTGTCAGTGGGAGGAGTAGCGCCCCATCGTAGGTGTCAGTGGGAGGAGTAGCGCCCCATCGTAGGTGTCAGTGGGAGGAGTAGCGCCCCATCGTAGGTGTCAGTGGGAGGAGTAGCGCCCCATCGTAGGTGTCAGTGGGAGGAGTAGCGCCCCATCGTAGGTGTCAGTGGGAGGAGTAGCGCCCCATCGTAGGTGTCAGTGGGAGGAGTAGCGCCCCATCGTAGGTGTCAGTGGGAGGAGTAGCGCCCCATCGTAGGTGTCAGTGGGAGGAGTAGCGCCCCATCGTAGGTGTCAGTGGGAGGAGTAGCGCCCCATCGTAGGTGTCAGTGGGAGGAGTAGCGCCCCATCGTAGGTGTCAGTGGGAGGAGTAGCGCCCCATCGTAGGTGTCAGTGGGAGGAGTAGCGCCCCATCGTAGGTGTCAGTGGGAGGAGTAGCGCCCCATCGTAGGTGTCAGTGGGAGGAGTAGCGCCCCATCGTAGGTGTCAGTGGGAGGAGTAGCGCCCCATCGTAGGTGTCGGTGGGAGGAGTAGCGCCCCATCGTAGGTGTCGGTGGGAGGAGTAGCGCCCCATCGTAGGTGTCGGTGGGAGGAGTAGCGCCCCATCGTAGGTGTCGGTGGGAGGAGTAGCGCCCCATCGTAGGTGTCGGTGGGAGGAGTAGCGCCCCATCGTAGGTGTCGGTGGGAGGAGTAGCGCCCCATCGTAGGTGTCGGTGGGAGGAGTAGCGCCCCATCGTAGGTGTCGGTGGGAGGAGTAGCGCCCCATCGTAGGTGTCGGTGGGAGGAGTAGCGCCCCATCGTAGGTGTCGGTGGGAGGAGTAGCGCCCCATCGTAGGTGTCGGTGGGAGGAGTAGCGCCCCATCGTAGGTGTCGGTGGGAGGAGTAGCGCCCCATCGTAGGTGTCGGTGGGAGGAGTAGCGCCCCATCGTAGGTGTCGGTGGGAGGAGTAGCGCCCCATCGTAGGTGTCGGTGGGAGGAGTAGCGCCCCGTCGTAGGTGTCGGTGGGAGGAGTAGCGCCCCGTCGTAGGTGTCGGTGGGAGGAGTAGCGCCCCGTCGTAGGTGTCGGTGGGAGGAGTAGCGCCCCGTCGTAGGTGTCGGTGGGAGGAGTAGCGCCCCGTCGTAGGTGTCGGTGGGAGGAGTAGCGCCCCGTCGTAGGTGTCCGTGGGAGGAGTAGCGCCCCGTCGTAGGTGTCAGTGGGAGGAGTAGCGCCCCGTCGTAGGTGTCAGTGGGAGGAGTAGCGCCCCGTCGTAGGTGTCAGTGGGAGGAGTAGCGCCCCGTCGTAGGTGTCAGTGGGAGGAGTAGCGCCCCGTCGTAGGTGTCAGTGGGAGGAGTAGCGCCCCGTCGTAGGTGTCAGTGGGAGGAGTAGTTCCCTGGTCGTAGGTGTCAGTGGGAGGAGTAGTTCCTTGGTCGTAGGTGTCAGTGGAAGGAGTAGTGCCTCCATGCTGGTGTTGATGAAATGAATTCTGTCTGACTGTTGGTATTGGTGTAAGGATTAGTGCCCCATTGTTGGTGTCAGTGGCAGCAATAATGTCTCAAGGGCCGGATAAAGGCAAGCAAAGGGCCACACTTTGGAGACCACTGCTTTAAGGTAAGTGTAGTCTTTGGAATCCTCTCTGGGTGGAGTTCTCCTTTAAGTAAAATCTCTCTGCTTCCGGTTAGTATGGCGGTCTGCAGGCGGCGGTGTCACGAATGTCCTGTATATAGTCCCTTGCAGGTCAGAGGAAACCTCTGGCTCCATCCTCGGGGGAGGTGTCGGGTAAGTGGCGTGCACATTTCACCTTTTGCGCCTTCTCTGATCAGCGGCCATGTGTGGGGATTGCTGGAAGCCGTGCAGATTTTCCAGCAGATCACCTAGACTGGATGTGGAGCCGCTTTGTATCTCTACCTGAAAATTCCATCCTCCCCTGCCAAGCCCGTCGGCATCGCTCGCAGAGGTGGAGGAAGTTTGGAGAGAGGGGGGGCGGTAATTATTGGAATTAGAAGGGAGCCGTTTTCTGCAGTGTTGAAAAGTCGAAGCTTTAGCCAAACTTGACACCAGAATCTCTATTCACATTCATTGGCAGGGCGGATCGGGGATAAGAAGAGGGTCGGGAGGTGAACTCTGCCCTCTGTGCTGTGCAGCGGGAACGTATCCCTCATTATAGGCCGGGGGCGCCGCTCCGCGTACATTACTGCGTCTGTGGAAGGATTTTGTCTTTTCTTGCACCTTTTTATTTATTTTTTTTTCTCTTTTTTGCAGTGGAGCGGCGCCCCCAGTGGCCAGATCTCTCTTAGAATCTTAGATGAACCCCTCGCCTACAGGGCACTCATACCCCCTTCCTGCCCCCAGGCCAATTTTCAGCTTTCAGCGCTGTCACACTTTCAATGACAATTGCGCGGTCATGCAACACTGTACCCGGATGAAATGTTTATCATTTTTTTGAGACAGAGCTTTCTTTTGGGGGTATTTAATTTTTTTGCTAAACAAACCAAAAACAACTAAAAATTTTGAAAAAAAAAAACTTTTTCTTAGTTTTTGTTTTAAAATTTTGTAAATAAGTGATTTTTCTCCTTCACTGATGTGTGCTAATGAGGCTGCACTGATGGACACTGATAGGTGGCAGTGATGGGCACTGATGAGGAGGCACTGGTAGGTGGCACTGATGGGCATTGACAGGCATCACTGATGGGCACTGAAAGGCAGCTCTCCTATATGGCACTGATAGGCGGCACTAACAGGCATTGATAGGTGGCACTGATTGGCAGCACTGACTGGCATTGATAGGTGGCACTGACTGGTACTGATAGGTGGCACTGATTGGCAGCACTGACTGGCATTGATAGGTGGCACTGATTGGCAGCACTGACTGGCATTGATAGGTGGCACTGACTGGTACTGATAGGTGGCACTGATTGGCAGCACTGATAGGTGGCACTGATTGGCAGCACTGATAGGTGGCACTGAAAGGCAGTCCAGATGGGCACTGATATGTTGCATTGATGTGCATTGGTAGGCACTGATGAGCACTGACAGATGGCACTGCTGGGGCTACACTGATCATCAGGGCACCGCCGATCGCTGCACTCCCAGAGCCACGCATGCGCGGTTAGAATGGGCGCATGTCATATGATGTCCTCCGAGAACGAGAGAACCGCCTTGTGCCCGTCATTGCCTTATATGGTTGGCGGGAGGCGGTTAAAGTCCATAAAAGGTCCCTGAACTCTCCATGAAAGTCACTTCTTGCTGGCATTAAAGTGTTCTTATTCAAATATATATATATTTTTTTTTCTGGTCCTCTAACCTCCCTGGAGGTATTCCTGAGTGTAGCTCGGGGTAAAGTTTCAGCACCACAAGCGGTAACCCCCCCCTCCCCCCCCCCCCCCCCCCGAGCTACACTCAGGAATACACTGCAGCGTTGCTCTGGGATCCCTCCAGCACTTACCTTGTCCTGCGCTCCCGCGATGTCCCCCCTGCAGTGTCCCCGGCAATGTCCTCCAGCCGATGCCGGCATCTGTCTTCCGGGTTCCGGTCCCTGCGAGCGTCGGGACGTACGGGGGACGGAACTGGCGGGAAATTCAAAAATTTTAAAAGTGACATTCACTAAAATCACATAGTATAACATTCCTGTATCCAACCATTTCACATACATTTTGTCCGGCGCCCTGCCTGCATTTTTTATTGTTCTTTCTGCCTGGAAACTGAGAAACGTCCATGGCGTCCAAAAAGCATCCCTTTAGGTCAGACGCGGTTTTAGACCGGCTAGAGAACAGCGATAGTAAATCAGAACCACTTGCAGAATTGAGTGATAATGATTGGTGGGGGAAATTCCTCATCAGACACTGAAAACGATTCTGCGACTGAGCTCAGCGATGGGCCAACTTGGCGCTCTATTTCAGATTATTTCACAAATTTATTATTATTATTATTTTTTATGATTATTTATTACATTTTAATTTATGATTTCGTGTTTCAAGTTTTATCCTCCCCGGGATGTTTACTAGACTCTTGTTCGGACAGATTTCAGTGAGTTATTCCTAAAAATTACAGGCCTACAATAAAAAAAAAATCTTTCCATGCAAAAAAATGTACCGCTTTGAGCACAGAAATCCTGACATCATCAGACCGCTAGGGAGGTTAAATACATCAAAGAGGGGAATGGAGCGGCAGGGAGGTGAAGAGAAAAAAAACAACACCGCTCTTAGTGGGACAGAGAAGATATGATGTACATGGGGCAAGATAAACAAAAACAAGAATAACTGTTTATCTTTTTTTCTTTATAATGTTACTAAACCCACAACAGTACAATCAGTCTGTGTACGCAGTGACGCCTGCTTGTTCTACTCACCATGGAACCTAAGGGGTTAATCCTCCTGGTGTGTAAAGGATGTTTGTTTGATCCTGTCTTCTCTGACCCCCCCCCCCTCTTTCTGTCCCCAATCTATCTGCTTATAGTACAGAGCTCTAGGAGGCACTTTGTACATGCTCAGTTTGGTGTATATTGCCTTTTCCCTTTTGGAAGGTTACTTGTGATTAATAAAGAAATAATTAGCACTGTCCAGACAGAGGGTCAGGGGTCATGCAGCCTCATAGGACAGTCAGAGCAGAATGAAAATTTCTCCTACGAGCTTTAACTAGTGTTTGGTGGACACTGATAGAAGTAACAAGACTGCTATATACTGCTGATGAGAAAAGGTGTTTAGCAGTTTATATCTACGGATATAGTGCGGGGTCCGGGGAGAGCGGATATAGTGAGTGCGAGGTCCGGGGAGAGCGGATATAGTGAATGCGGGGTCCGGGGAGAGCGGATATAGTGAATGCGGAGTCCGGGGAGAGCGGATATAGTGAATGTGAGGTCCAGGGAGAGCGGATATAGTGAATGCGGGGTCCGGGGAGAGCGGATATAGTGAATGCGGGGTCCGGGGAGAGCGGATATAGTGAATGCGGGGTCCGGGGAGAGCGGATATAGTGAATGCGGGGTCCGGGGAGAGCGGATATAGTGAATGCGGGGTCCGGGGAGAGCGGATATAGTGAATGCGGGGTCCGGGGAGAGCGGATATAGTGAATGCGGGGTCCGGGGAGAGCGGATATAGTGAATGCGGGGTCCGGGGAGAGCGGATATAGTGAATGCGGGGTCCGGGGAGAGCGGATATAGTGAATGCGGGGTCCGGGGAGAGCGGATATAGTGAATGCGGGGTCCGGGGAGAGCGGATATAGTGAATGCGGGGTCCGGGGAGAGAGGATATAGTGAATGCGGGGTCCGCGGAGAGCGGATATAGTGAATGCGGGGTCCGGGGAGAGCGGATATAGTGAATGCGGGGTCCGGGGAGAGCGGATATAGTGAATGCGGGGTCCGGGGAGAGCGGATATAGTGAATGCGGGGTCCGGGGAGAGCGGATATAGTGAATGCAGGGTCCGGGGAGAGCGGATATAGTGAATGCGGGGTCCGGGGAGAGCGGATATAGTGAATGCGGGGTCCGGGGAGAGCGTATATAGTGAATGCGGGGTCCGGGGAGAGCGGATATAGTGAATGCGGGGTCCGGGGAGAGCGGATATAGTGAATGCGGGGTCCGGGGAGAGCGGATATAGTGAATGCGGGGTCCGGGGAGAGCGGATATAGTGAATGCGGGGTCCGGGGAGAGCGGATATAGTGAATGCGGGGTCCGGGGAGAGCGGATATAGTGAATGCGGGGTCCGGGGAGAGCGGATATAGTGAATGCGGGGTCCGGGGAGAGCGGATATAGTGAATGCGGGGTCCGGGGAGAGCGGATATAGTGAATGCGGGGTCCGGGGAGAGCGGATATAGTGAATGCGGGGTCCGGGGAGAGCGGATATAGTGAATGCGGGGTCCGGGGAGAGCGGACATGGTGAATGCGGGGTCCGGGGAGAGCGGATATAGTGAATGCGGGGTCCGGGGAGAGCGGATATAGTGAATGCGGGGTCCGGGGAGAGCGGATATAGTGAATGCGGGGTCCGGGGAGAGCGGATATAGTGAATGCGGGGTCCGGGGAGAGCGGATATAGTGAATGCGGGGTCCGGGGAGAGCGGATATAGTGAATGCGGGGTCCGGGGAGAGCGGATATAGTGAATGCGGGGTCCGGGGAGAGCGGATATAGTGAATGCGGGGTCCGGGGAGAGCGGATATGGTGAATGCGGGGTCCGGGGAGAGCGGACATGGTGAATGTGGGGTCCGGGGAGAGCCGGTGCAACTTGAAAAAAGTACAATGACTGGCAGATTTTTTAAAAACTGTTTTTGGGGAAGGTTGTCCCCCCCCCCCCCCATTTTCAGGTGTCCCCCTCCTGTACCGGCATAGTACTGTTCAGTAAATATCACCCGGTGATGCCGCTGTGGCCTCTAGTACGCCCGCCTGGTGTGTTTTGTTGGGAACTTGTTTGATCTCTGAAGTATTTTGTTTGGGAAGCACAATCTACAGTCAATTAAGATTCCACTCTGCAAATTCAGAGATAATTTAATTAACAGAACGGCAAGGAAGGGTCCTCGGGGACGGCACCGAGATTGCTCAATTTAATTTTCAGCAGCAAAAGAAGTGGCTGTGGGTAAACTTATGACAAATGAGAGTAAATTGGGGGGGGGGAGGGGGGGGTACGGGCATTTATCGGGGTCGGGCACATTATCAGCTGTTCTGTCTTCATTTAATCTGGGTGATTGGGGGCAAATCTCACTCACCCGGCATTTTGTAATTAACATATTGTGGCATATTCTGTAATTAACAGATCATTTACACCACACATTATAGTGTGATATTGGGACCCCGAAGGTCAGTGTGTCATTGTTCTGGGACCCCCAAGATTTGAGGTGTCATTGTTCTGGGACCCCCAAGATTTGAGGTGTCATTGTTCTGGGACCCCCAAGATTTGAGGTGTCATTGTTCTGGGACCCCCAAGATTTGAGGTGTCGTTGTTCTGGGACCCCCAAGATTTGAGGTGTCGTTGTTCTGGGACCCCCAAGATTTGAGGTGTCGTTGTTCTGGGACCCTCGAGTGTCGGGGTGTCATTGTTCTGGGACCCTCAAGATGTGGGGTGTCATTGTTCTGGGACCCCCCCAAGATGTGGGGTGTCATTTTTCTTGGGCCCCCAGGATTTGGTGTCATTGTTCTGGGACCCCCCCCCCCCCAAGTGTCGATGAGAGTCTGCCCTTGTTCTTGGGGCCCCAAGCAACAGTGGTTCAGTGTTGTGAGATACTGAGTGTTTTAGGGCTCCCAGGTATCAGAATGTCATCATTCCGAGGCTCCCAAGTGTCAGTGGGTCATTGTTCTGGGACCCCCCCAATTGTCGCAGTGTCATTGTTCTGGGATCCCCCCCCCCCCCCCCCAAGTGTCGGAGTCTGTCCTTGTTCTTTCGGCCCCAAGCAACAGTGGTTCAGTGTTAGGAGATCCTGAGTGTTTTAGGGCTCCCAGGTATCCAAATGTCGTCCTTCTGAGGCTCCCAAGTGTCGGGGTGTCATTGTTCTGGGACCCCCCAATTGTCAGGGTGTCATTGTTCTGGGACCCAAATGTTGGGGTGTCATTGTTTTGGGACCCAAGTGTTGGGGTGTCATTGTTTTGGGACCCCCCCCACGTGTCGGGGTGTCATTGTTTTGGGACCCCCCCCACGTGTCGGGGTGTCATTGTTCTGGGACCCCCCACGTGTCGGGGTGTCATTGTTCTTGGACCCCCCACGTGTCGGGTGTCATTGTTCTGGGACCCCCCACCTGTCGGGGTGTCATTGTTCTGGGACCCCCCCCCACCTGTTGGGGTGTCATTGTTCTGGGACCCCCCAAGTGTCGATGAGTCTGTCCTTGTTCTTTTGGCCTCAAGGAACAGTGGTTCAGTGTTCTGAGATCCTGAGTGTTTTAGGGCTCCCAGGTATCCGAATGTCGTCATACTGAGGCCCCCAAGTGTCAGTGGGTCATCGTTCTGGGCCCCGCCGAGCAACAGTGGTGTTCAGTGTTGTGGGATCCTGAGTGTTTTAGGTCCCCCAGGCATCAGAGTCTTCGTTCTGGAGCCCCTAAGCATCAGCTTGTCATTGTCCTGAGACCCACAAGTGTCAGGGTGTTATTGTTCTGGGACCTCCCCCCCCCCCCCCCCCCAAGTGTCGGGGTGTTGTTGTTCTGGGACCTCCCCCCCCCCCCCAAGTGTCGATGGTTCAGTGTTGTGAGATAATGAGTGTTTTAGGGCTCCCAGGTATCCGAATGTCATCATTCTGAGGCCCCCAAGTGTCAGTAGACAGGGGCGGACTGACCATTTGGAAACTCAGGCACTGCCCGGGGTCAGTAGGGGGCCCCATGAGATGTCCCTGGTTCCTTTTTCATAGGCTTTTTTGAGTTTGGGCAAGGACACGGGCCCCATGATCCCCTATTGCCTGGGGGCCCCATGAGTTGTCAGTCCGCCCCTGTCAGTAGACCATTGTTCTTGGGCCCCAAGCAACAGTGGTGTTCAGTGTTGTGAGATCCTGAGTATTTTAGGTCCCCCAGACATCAGAGTCGTGGTTCTGGAGCCCCCAAGCATCAGCTTGTCATCATTCTGAGGCCCCCAGGTGTCAGTGGGTCATTGTTCTGGGACCCCCAGGTGTCAGTGGGTCATTGTTCTGGGACCCCCAGGTGTCAGTGGGTCATTGTTCTGGGACCCCCAGGTGTCAGTGGGTCATTGTTCTGGGACCCCCAGGTGTCGGTGGGTCATTGTTCTGGGACCCCCAGGTGTCGGTGGCTCATTGTTCTGGGACCCCCAGGTGTCGGTGGCTCATTGTTCTGGGACCCCCAGGTGTCGGTGGCTCATTGTTGTGGGACCCCCAGGTGTCGGTGGCTCATTGTTCTTGGACCCCCAGGTGTCGGTGGCTCATTGTTCTGGGACCCCCAGGTGTCGGTGGCTCATTGTTCTGGGACCCCCAGGTGTCGGTGGCTCATTGTTCTGGGACCCCCAGGTGTCGGTGGCTCATTGTTCTGGGACCCCCAGGTGTCGGTGGCTCATTGTTCTGGGACCCCCAGGTGTCGGTGGCTCATTGTTCTGGGACCCCCAGGTGTCGGTGGCTCATTGTTCTGGGACCCCCAGGTGTCGGTGGCTCATTGTTCTGGGACCCCCAGGTGTCGGTGGCTCATTGTTCTGGGACCCCCAGGTGTCGGTGGCTCATTGTTCTGGGACCCCCAGGTGTCGGTGGCTCATTGTTCTGGGACCCCCAGGTGTCGGTGGCTCATTGTTCTGGGACCCCCAGGTGTCGGTGGCTCATTGTTCTGGGACCCCCAGGTGTCGGTGGCTCATTGTTCTGGGACCCCCAGGTGTCGGTGGCTCATTGTTCTGGGACCCCCAGGTGTCGGTGGCTCATTGTTCTGGGACCCCCAGGTGTCGGTGGCTCATTGTTCTGGGACCCCCAGGTGTCGGTGGCTCATTGTTCTGGGACCCCCAGGTGTCGGTGGCTCATTGTTCTGGGACCCCCAGGTGTCGGTGGCTCATTGTTCTGGGACCCCCAGGTGTCGGTGGCTCATTGTTCTGGGACCCCCAGGTGTCGGTGGCTCATTGTTCTGGGACCCCCAGGTGTCGGTGGCTCATTGTTCTGGGACCCCCAGGTGTCGGTGGCTCATTGTTCTGGGACCCCCAGGTGTCGGTGGCTCATTGTTCTGGGACCCCCAGGTGTCGGTGGCTCATTGTTCTGGGACCCCCAGGTGTCGGTGGCTCATTGTTCTGGGACCCCCAGGTGTCGGTGGCTCATTGTTCTGGGACCCCCAGGTGTCGGTGGCTCATTGTTCTGGGACCCCCAGGTGTCGGTGGCTCATTGTTCTGGGACCCCCAGGTGTCGGTGGCTCATTGTTCTGGGACCCCCAGGTGTCGGTGGCTCATCGTTCTGGGACCCCCAGGTGTCGGTGGCTCATTGTTCTGGGACCCCCAGGTGTCGGTGGCTCATTGTTCTGGGACCCCCAGGTGTCGGTGGCTCATTGTTCTGGGACCCCCAGGTGTCGGTGGCTCATTGTTCTGGGACCCCCAGGTGTCGGTGGCTCATTGTTGTGGGACCCCCAGGTGTCGGTGGCTCATTGTTCTGGGACCCCCAGGTGTCGGTGGCTCATTGTTCTGGGACCCCCAGGTGTCGGTGGCTCATTGTTCTGGGACCCCCAGGTGTCGGTGGCTCATCGTTCTGGGACCCCCAGGTGTCGGTGGCTCATCGTTCTGGGACCCCCAGGTGTCGGTGGCTCATTGTTCTGGGACCCCCAGGTGTCGGTGGCTCATCGTTCTGGGCCCCGAGCAACAGTGGTGTTCAGTGTTGTGAGATCCTGAGTGTTTTAGGTCCCCCAGGCATCAGAGTCGTCGTTCTGGAGGCCCCCAAGCATCAGCTTGTGATTGTTCTGAGACCGCCAAGTGTCAATGTTCTGATGTCTGGTACCTCAAGAGTCGGCGTGTCCTTATTTTGGACCTCTGAGCATCAGTGGATCATTTTGGGGCTCCCAAGCATCAGTGTGTCATTGTTCTTGGGTCTCTTTCCTTGGCCTGTCCTTGTCCATGTTCTTGGGTCTCTTCCCTTGGCCTGTCCTTGTTCTGGGACCCCCAGGTGTCAGTGTGTCATTGTTCTGGGACCCCTAGGTGTCAGTGGGTCATTGTTCTTGGGTCTCTTTCCTTGGCCTGTCCTTGTTCTGGGACCCCCAGGTGTCAGTGGGTCATTGTTCTGGGACCCCCAGGTGTCAGTGGGTCATTGTTCTTGGGTCTCTTTCCTTGGCCTGTCCTTGTTCTGGGGCCCCTGAGTTGTGTGTATGCCGTTCTATTCATGTTTTCCACACGTTCGTAAATCCCAGCCTTGGTCTCCGTGACTTTCCCTGTCGTCACGTCTTGGCAGGAGCAGAGTTAAGCAGCCCCCCTCCATGTGTAACCAGTAAAGCGTCCTGTTCCCAGCAGGCGTCTCCCCCAGTTTCTGGTGTATGTTCTAATAAGGGGAGCTCGGCCTAGTTTGCAGGCAGCGGGGGGTAAGTGGTGGAGAGCCGTGTAAGCCGTTCCCTTGTCCCGGGGTCTCCGCAGAGCTTTTGATTAGCGGCAGATGAAGGCCCCTGATCTGAGGAATCCTCCCTCGCCGGCTCCCTTCTCTTGTTAATAAATGTATATTTAACAATGTCTGGGAGCCTATGAAGTGATAATAACTAAATCAATACCTTTGCCATTGATTCGTCCCGGCTCCCCGCGGCGTGGCACAGCGAGTGATGCGCTAATTTTCCAGCTAACTAGCACCCTGATCTGCAGTCCGGCTATTGATTGCTTTTGTATCAGACCGGCTCTAAACTTTATCCCCCCGCGTCTGTATAAATCATTGCGCACCGTCTCAGCGTGCCGCTTCTTCTCTACAAAGGAAATGTACATATTTAACTCGCCGCCGAGAGAAAGACGCAGCCAACGCAGACGTTCTGGAAAAGGCTGTGTAAATATTTTCATCCCTTTTGTGTCTTCTGTCCACACCGCCTCTGAGTAATCTTCGTGTCTGTGGTGGGGGCCAATAGATGATCTTTCTGCTGATGGGGACACTCGCCCCACAGTCACATTTTTATGTCTTTTTGTTTTTTTTTTTTTTTGTACAAACTTTGAAATGGAGCTGAGAAACGTAACAAACAGGAACAGGGCAGGGATTGCGGCTATACCTCTGTGATACCTGCAGCAAAGGGAGACTAGAAATCTCGTCAAACACATGAAGATCTTCAAGAAAGTCCTTTGTAAGGAGTGACTGCCAGGGCTCATTACCTGCATATGCCCCCCCCCCCCCCTCTCATGTGTCTCACATGGCTGCTTTTTGTTTTTGCCTTTCAGCTGTTTCCTGAACAGTGACAACAGAAAATGAACTAATATGACCCCCCCCCCCTTTTTTTTTTTTATACTTTTAAAATTTAAATTGTTAAATTGGATCCCACATTCACTATATCCGCTCTCCCCGGACCCCGCCTTCGCCATGCCCGCTCTCCCCGGACCCCGCCTTCGCCATGCCCGCTCTCCCCGGACCCCGCCTTCGCCATGCCCGCTCTCCCCGGACCCCGCCTTCGCCATGCCCGCTCTCCCCGGACCCCGCCTTCGCCATGCCCGCTCTCCCCGGACCCCGCCTTCGCCATGCCCGCTCTCCCCGGACCCCGCCTTCGCCATGCCCGCTCTCCCCGGACCCCGCCTTCGCCATGCCCGCTCTCCCCGGACCCCGCCTTCGCCATGCCCGCTCTCCCCGGACCCCGCCTTCGCCATGCCCGCTCTCCCCGGACCCCGCCTTCGCCATGCCCGCTCTCCCCGGACCCCGCCTTCGCCATGCCCGCTCTCCCCGGACCCCGCCTTCGCCATGCCCGCTCTCCCCGGACCCCGCCTTCGCCATGCCCGCTCTCCCCGGACCCCGCCTTCGCCATGCCCGCTCTCCCCGGACCCCGCCTTCGCCATGCCCGCTCTCCCCGGACCCCGCCTTCGCCATGCCCGCTCTCCCCGGACCCCGCCTTCGCCATGCCCGCTCTCCCCGGACCCCGCCTTCGCCATGCCCGCTCTCCCCGGACCCCGCCTTCGCCATGCCCGCTCTCCCCGGACCCCGCCTTTGCCATGCCCGCTCTCCCCGGACCCCGCCTTCACAATTATTATTTTAGTAGATATAACCTGCTAAATACCTTTTCTCATTGGTAGTATATAGCAGTCTTGTGACTTCTATCAGTGTCCAGCAGAGCACTGGTTAAAGCTTGTAGGAGGAGTTTTCTTTCTGCTCTAGGAGGATGCAGAACTCCTGACCTCTGTCTGGACAGTGCTGATTGACCCTGTGCTGATTTGTATGCACTCTCCCAAGAAAAAAAAAACAAACAAAAAACTTCTCTAGCAATACACACTAAACTGAGCATGTGCAGGGTGACTCCACACGATATGTCTTATCAAGAGATAAGAGGGGAACACTGGAAGAAAGGGAGGATCAGAGAAGACAGGATCAAACAGCCTTTTTGCACAATGCAGAGGGTTAACCCCTTAGGTCCCGCAGTGAGTATAACAAGCATGCTTTACTGCATCTACAGACCGATTGTACTGTTGTGGGTTTAATAACACTTTAGAGTAGAACTATAGGCAAGTCCTTATTTCATTTTGGAGAGAATAAATTTACTTTCACTTCCTGTCCCATAGCCAAAACAGGAAGCGTGATGAAATCTCTGAAAATTTAAGGGAATTCCTTGGGGAACCCCCAGCTCACTGGAACGAGAGTCCCCATTGGAAGGTTTCCCCTCTGACCTGTAGGCTGTAGTGCCTCCCTAGGGTCTTGTATGTTGGGTCATGACTTACGGCCAAGTCTACACTAAGCCCCGCCTTCATCCACTCACTCCTTATTGGATGAAAGAGAGACTGTTGTCTGACTGGTAAATGGCAAAGTAGAAGCTTCATGTGGAATCGGTTAGAAGTTGAGGCCCCGTGATCAGCCCATGGATCCCAGGGGGCCCAAAAAGGACACGCCCCTTTGTCTAATCTTTAGGCGTGTCTAATCTTTAGGGCGTGTCACGTTCACCATCAGCTGTTTATTCTTCATTTATATAAAGGCAGTTGTTTGTATCTCTTCTGATGTTTTAGTATCTTGGGTCCAGCCATTAGCCATCTTGTATTTGCTGCCCCTTGCTGAGACTTGTAGTACTGCAGGGGCTGGAGTCACAGCGTTCCATGCCAAGAGTCGCGTGTGATTGGCTTCCATATGAATGGATATCTTTGTCTGGTTCTCTGTATAATGTCGCTGTCTCTGGGTGGGGTGGGGGGGGTCCCTTTTTTTTATATATTTCTTTTGCTTTGTTGAACAGGTGGTATGCAGATGTTGTCGGCGTGCCTATAAACCAAATGCCTTTTCTTATTTGCACAATCCTGGCAGTTTATGGACCTTGCGACGTGTCGTGACACCAGTCTGATTTTGTCGGGGGGCTTGGGAAGGCTCTGATTTTTAACAGGGCCACTTGACGGGGACCCCCTAAATGATGACGTAGTCAGGCTTTAACCTGTCCCCCTCCCTATACATCTCGGGGGGACAGTTTATTTACATTTCTGCAATGAGCCCATTTCACTACGTAAGATTTAAAAAAAAAAAATACAAGCAAGGCTGTCGTCTGGTGATAGTAATTGTTATTATTATTATACAGGATTTATATAGTGCCAATAGTTTGCTCAGCGCTTTACAATATGTAATCCATAGCCAAAAATAGTACCCCCCCCCCCCCCCGCCCCACACGCACAATAACGGATGAACAGTGTTTTAAATTAAAAATAAAAATTGCTACTTTAGGTGAAAAGTGTGAATTTTATTCTGTAATTTCTTCTATTTGAAATGCTGCTTAAAACAAATTTGTTTCAATTGGTACAAAACATTCATAGTCATTTACAAATTGAGGTTTTTGGGGTTTTTTTGTTGCACAAAGTAAAAAAACGAAATAAATAATTCAATGATTAGAAAAACTTAAATGTTTCATTCATTGGTTATGGTAAAGTAAAGGTTAATATGACAAATGGGAACAAATTTTTAGTTTTTCTAAAGGAAAAAAAAAAAAGAAAAAAAGTTGCTTAGACTTGCAGTGAAGAGGACCAGCACACCCAGAAGTAGATCTTTATGCTGGATTTAGTGAAATCCCAGATCAGCAAAATTAAAATTTGACACCAGTGTCTTGAGGACACGATGACCCTCTTTTTGTAAAATGGCGGACGGGTCTCTGGGCTACTATGGCCTCAAAACGTGTTTTTGTTTTTTTGTTTTGTTTTGTTTTTTTTTATAAGACTTTAGTAAATCCTGTTTCAGAATCTACTCTTCTGTGTGCTGAATTTCTCTACATTGCTCTATTGTTTTTTCCCACCATAAAGCCCTCCACTACTCAATTTTATGCGTAAAGGTAAACCTTCTGAATGCTGCTCCCGCCACAGCCCCCCTAATACTCAGCTGAGCCCCATTCTGATCCAGCACGGGAGCCTCTGGTGTCCTGGGTCTCTCTCTCCTCATTGGCTGAGACACAGCAATGAGAGACATTGGCTCACACTGCATTCAGTTTCAGCCAGTGAGCCAATGAGGGGCCGAAAATAAAACTATTACACAAAGCAGGTATTTTAAAAAAACTGATCGATGTTTATAAACAATGTTACTTTTGTATCTCTCGGTCTCCCATCTGATCAGTGTTTATAAACAATGTTACTTTGTATCTCTCCATCTCCCATCTGATGTTTATAAACAATGTTACTTTGTATCTATATCTCCTGTCTGATCAAGGTTTATAAAGTAACATTGTTTGTATCTCTCTATCTCCCATCTGATCAGTGTTTATAAACAATGTTACTTTGTATCTCTCCATCTCCCATCTGATCAGTGTTTATAAACAATGTTACTTTGTATCTCTCCATCTCCCATCTGATGTTTATAAACAATGTTACTTTGTATCTATATCTCCTGTCTGATCAAGGTTTATAAAGTAACATTGTTTGTATCTCTCTATCTCCCATCTGATCAGTGTTTAATAAACAATGTTACTTTGTATCTCTCCATCTCCCATCTGATCAGTGTTTATAAACAATGTTACTTTGTATCTCTCCATCTCCCATCTGATGTTTATAAACAATGTTACTTTGTATCTATATCTCCTGTCTGATCAAGGTTTATAAAGTAACATTGTTTGTATCTCTCTATCTCCCATCTGATCAGTGTTTATAAACAATGTTACTTTGTATCTCTCCATCTCCCATCTGATCAGTGTTTATAAACAATGTTACTTTGTATCTCTCCATCTCCCATCTGATCAGTGTTTATAAACAATGTTACTTTGTATCTCTCCATCTCCCGTCTGATCGATCTTCATAAACAATGTTACTTTATAAACCTTGATCAGACAGGAGATATAGATACAAAGTAACATTGTTTATAAGCATTGATCAGATAGGAGATGGAGAGATACAAAGTAACATTGTTTATAAACACTGATCAGATGGGAGATAGAGAGATACAAACAATGTTACTTTATAAACCTTGATCAGACAGGAGATATAGATACAAAGTAACATTGCTTGTATCTCTCTATCTCCCGTCTGATCAGTGTTTATAAACAATGTTACTTTGTATCTGTCGATCTCCCGTCTGATCGATGTTTATAAACAATGTTACTTTATAAACATCGATCAGACGGGATACCGAGAGATACAAAGTAACATTGTTTATAAACATCGATCAGACAGGAGGAGATCGAGAGATACAAAGTAACATTGTTTATAAACATCGATCAGACAGGAGATCGAGACATACAAAGTAACATTGTTTATAAACATAGATCAGGCGGGATACCGAGAGATACAAAGTAACATTGTTTATAAACATTGATCAGACGGGATACCGAGAGATACAAACAATGTTACTTTTGTATCTCTCGGTATCCCGCCTGATCTATGTTTATAAACAATGTTACTTTGTATGTCTCGATCTCCTGTCTGATCGATGTTTATAAACAATGTTACTTTGTATCTCTCGATCTCCCGTCTGATCGATGTTTACAAACAATGTTACTTTGTATCTCTCGATCTCCCATCTGATCGATGTTTATAAACAATGTTACTTTGTATCTCAATCTCCTGTCTGATCAATGTTTATAAACAATGTTACTTTGTATGTCTCGATCTCCCGTCTGATCGATGTTTATAAACAATGTTACTTTGTATCTCTCGATCTCCCGTCTGATCGATGTTTACAAACAATGTTACTTTGTATCTCTCGATCTCCCATCTGATCGATGTTTATAAACAATGTTACTTGGGGTTGGAGCGGGAAGGCAGGAGAGGGCAGGTCGGCAGGCTATCCTTCATGTGCCCTGTGTAGGTTGTTGATGTTCTTTGAGCTCCTGAAGTACATCTGTTGCCCCCGACTGGTTAAGGGACTTGTGTGGGGTTTTGAATCGTGCGCTCTGTGATACGGGGAATGCTCCTTGGAATATTCTAACATTTAGGCACCCGATCTCTGAGACGTGTGAAGGAAGTGCAGATGTCAGTGCTATACATACACACTATTCTGCAGAATGACCAAATGTCGACTGTTCCTAATAATCGGGACGGGACTCGCTGGAAGTGAACGCAGAATATGCCGTAAATTCTGTTTTCTTTCTGCACAAATACCCCCCATCACCGGTTTCATGATCTGGGTTAATAGGTTGCCTCAGTTCCCTGTATTTCGTGTTTTACGTGTGTATCCTTCCTTTTTGTATTAATGGATTTTGGTAGAAAATGCTTTTGTCTCTTTTATCCCAGGATCACAGAAGAGTCAACGGTGACAACGTTTGAAGCATTAAAGGCACGTATCCGGGAGTTGGAAAGACAGCTCTCCCGAGGGGACCGCTACAAATGCCTCATTTGCATGGTGAGTGGCATATCCGCGCTGGCAATCAATGCAGTCATGTCTTTGTAGGTGGTGGATGCGTGGTGCAGATACAGCCATGTCAGCGGGATTCACCAAATCCTGGGGCAGGTTGGGCTCTGTCCGCTCAGCAGTTCTTGGGGACATCATGTCAGAAGTCTGTTGTCGTGACCTTTACCCCACACTCCAGGCCCGACCTTTAAAGGAGAAGCTGGGTGACACGAGGCAGGATTTTTTAGGACGACTGGAGATGTGCTTGGGCACCTTCCAAAATCACCTCTATTCAAACAATGTCATGGACTAAATACGGGCGTGTTTCCATGTAAGGGCACGGGTGTGACTGGTATCCAATCCCTTTGTTTAGGTCTGCTGCTGACCATGAATGATTCACTTGATTGGGCTAGGAAGGCGCCAAAGCTCACCTCCTAGAGAGAGGACGTGCATGTGGCACCTGTAACTAAAAAGGCAGGTAGAGGACAAAGGCCAAGTCCCCATTGAAGCTGTGAAAAGGGGGAGGGGGTACAGGCAGTACATGTATACTGGGCACCATCAGGAGAGCAAAGAGGCCCAGGTACGGCTTGGAAGCAAGATGAGTCCACGTGTAGTGGAGGTCTGGGAGTGGCAGTCTTATTCCCAGCCTACTGATGACAAACTGGGCAAGATCAGGAGCACTGAGGGCAGGGCCCCCAGTAGAGGTACTGCCATATTGGGCCAGATCAGGGGGTGGGGGTCCAGATTGGAAGCAGGATGAATCCTCATGTAGATGAGGTCTGGGAGTGGCAGTCCTGTTCATACCCTACTGATTTTTTAAGTCCGCAAACGTGCAAACTACAACGAAAAACCCGTAAGTGATCACAAAAAATGTGCAAGTGCGAACACCACATGAAAAAGTGCACTTATGGGTGTGTGTGTCCTACCCCCGGAAGGGTTGGACCGTTACCCTGATCCCCCGGGGCACGAAGCTCCTGACAGGGACAAGGTTCCCATTTGGTCCTCCTGGCCAAAAGGCCTGGTGGACCACCGTTCCTTATGCCCAGCCGAAGCCGGACATCCAGTACTAGGCAAGGGGGCTCTCCCGAAGAGAAAGCCCCCTAGGGATCAGGGGAGGAAGGAACCAAAAGGCCACACATCCTCCCCCCTAGACTTCAGGGTAGGCCCGAGGACCCACACCCTCCATCCACTGATGGCATACGAAAAGAGGCAAGATTAGGAATACTGAGGGCAGGGCCTCCTATGGGGTTCAGGCAGTACTGCCGTAATGCGCTACATCAGGTAACCCGGGGGGGGGGGGGTTCTCAGGGAGAGTGTGTCTGGGAGTGATGGTCCTGTTCCTACCCTACTGGTGTCATACAAGAAGAGGCAAGATCAGGATCACCAGGGCAGGGCTTCCAATGGGAGGGTTCAGGCAGTACTGCCATAATGGCCCACATCGGGTAACTCGGAGGGGCGGGGAGAGTGTGTCCGGGAGTGGTGGTCCTGTTCCTACTCTACTGATATCATACAAGAAGAGGCAAGATCAGGAGCACCAAGGACAGGGCCTCTTATAGGGGTTCAGGCAATATGGCCATATTGGGTCGTGTATGGGGGGGTTGGGGTAGATATAGGTTTAGATTGGAAGCAGAATGAGCCAGATGAGGTCTGTGAGTGTCAGTGCTGTTCCTACCCTACTGATAACATGAAAAGAGGCAAGATCAAAAGCACTGGGGGCAGGGCCTCTTATGGGGTTAGGAAAAGCGAGTCTGGAGGTAGCTCGGAAGCGGGCTGAGCCCCTGAGGTTGGGGAGGCTTTACAGGGCCCCAAAATTATTTTAGTGGCCCTTGCCCTCCAGTATTGCCTGTGTCGTACCAGCAGCTGACCTTTTCATCATTGTTGTCTTGCCATGTCTTGGTGTGCACCCTGACTCTGTGTGGAGGTGGCCATTTTGGTAGAGGAGCCAGTCTTTCTCATATCAGAGCTCTCCCCCTGATGACTGGTGGGGAGAATGAGGAGGAAGCAGTAGGAAAGGTGGAGGAAGCAGAGATCCACAGAATGAATGGAACTGAAGCAGGGAGATTCTTGCATGGCAGGTCTTTAGGTACAGCTTCCTCTCCAGCAAGAAGATACACATTCCAGAACAGGATACCCTGCAAATTGTAGTGACCTTGTAAAGAGGTGCTTGGGATGTGATATTTCAGGAATCTGAAGCCGTATCCTCTGACAATGTTTCAGACTGGTGAGCGATAGCAAAAACTTAAACTTTTCCCTGGGCCCGGGAGAGACGTGGGGAACCGATAGGATGTAATTGTAACTCAGTTGTGTTCAGCTGCCCTTTTTTACACGTGCAACTCTGCTCAGCAATGTTCTTTTAATGCCGGAATGTCTGTAGAACTAATTCCTGCTCTCTCCTCTCCAGGATTCGTACACAATGCCCCTGACGTCCATTCAGTGCTGGCACGTGCACTGCGAGGAATGCTGGCTGCGCACTTTGGTAAGGCCCGGGGCCATTTCACAGCCATTCTGGGTGGAGGTAGATGGGGAACGCTCTAATTACGGAACAGAAAATCTGTTTACAGTTTTATAAGCGCAGCCGTTCCTGCGGGCGGATTACTTCAGCTCTCTTACATTGTTGGGTCTCCGTTGCGGCCTCACATCATTAGCTCGACTCTTTCATGTCGTCCCAGGATCAGGGCTCGGCCTAGACGCCTCTAATTGGTGCAGTTAGTCCCGTCTCTGGAGAGTTTTCAACTTCAGCAGGGTCCCTAGGATGGGTGGGCAACCTGTGAATGCGTCAGGTGGTGAAGAACTACAAATCCCAGCAATCACTGCCCCTGGAAGGAGGTTTTGGTAACTACTTCTGGCTGCAAACGCCTTGGAAAAATGCTATCCGCTGGTTCTGGGTCAAGTAGGGAATCTCCATGACAGCCAGGCTAGTAGTATTTTCAAAATCGCTGATAAACAGCAGCAGCTTATGTATATCTCTGCTAAAGATCATTTCTAGGCAAAAACTCACCCACCTCATGCATGCAGCATTTGAGGGCCCGCCGCAGGCCAGGCAGTGACGTGGACGCCCGAAGAAGGACCCCACCTCTTGTAAACAAGAGGAGAGAAGGTGCTGGAATGTCACATGACTGCAGCTTTAGGGGAGTAAAATGGGGCCTTTTTTTTTTTTGTATTTTAATGACAAATGACGGCTGCACTGTGGCCGGCCAGGTCTGGGAGGTCGTCGTATGACATCCTCCCAGAACGCGCTCTCCTGCGCGCCCCCGGCGATCTCCGTGATAGCTGTGTCCTATGGACACAGCTGATCACGTGATGTGGTAAAAGGCCAATCACAGCGGCCTTTTACCACGTGATCAGCTATGTCCAATGACACGCTGATCACTGGGAAATGCAGGAGGGGGGTAGAAGTGCCCGGTAGGCAGGAAGGGGGGTAGAAGTGCCCGGTAGGCAGGAAGGGGGGTAGAAGTGCCCGGTAGGCAGGAAGGGGGTAGAAGTGCCCGGTAGGCAGGAAGGGGGTAGAAGTGCCCGGTGGGCAGAAAGGGGGTAGAAGTGCCCCTGTCAGGAAGGGGGTAGAAGTGCCCGGTGGGCGGGAAGGGGGTAGAAGTGCCCGGTGGGCGGGAAGGGGGTAGAAGTGCCCGGTGGGCGGGAAGGGGGTTAAAAGTGCCCGGTGGGCGGGAAGGGGGTAAAAGTGGCCCGGTGGGCGGGAAGGGGGTAAAAGTGCCCGGTGGGCGGGAAGGGGGTAAAGTGCCCGGTGGGCGGGGAGGGGGTAGAAGCGCCCGGTGGGCGGGGAGGGGGTAGAAGCGCCCGGTGGGCAGGGGAGGGGGTAGAAGCGCCCGGTGGGCAGGGAGGGGGTAGAAGCGCCCGGTGGGCAGGGAGGGGGTAGAAGCGCCCGGTGGGCAGGGAGGGGGTAGAAGCGCCCGGTAGGCGAGGGGCTAAAGTGGCTGTAACCCTCCATATAGCCAGTGAAGTGACTGGCCTCAGGTGATACTCTGAGATCTCATTCTGCCTGAGGACTGCCGACGCTGGACCGAGGAGTTGGCTGGGATGACCGCGCTGGAGACTGCAGGGGGTAAGTAGAATTTTTTGGGGAAAAAAACGAATTACACTTCAGTCAACAAATGTTTTGTTACTTTATTCCACCTAAAGAGAACTAGTCCCTGTTAGCAAGGATCGGCCGCCTCATAGTGACAACAGCGAGAAATGTCTGCATAACGTGCGTCCACGTGCGCACTTGCAGTTGCCACCAGGGGTGCATGTGACCACGCTGGAGCAGAATTAGGAGATAGGTGTCACCCAATAATTCCTGGACAGAGGCCCTCCATGGAGGGATTATTTTACTGAGGACTGAATTCAAGTTTTGAAATGACATTAAACTGTTAAATCATATTGCTAAATGAGTCCCAGGACAGAGGTGGACACACTGGAGAAAGTCCTGACTGGTGGGGTGTGCTGGGATTTGTAGTTCCTCTTGCAGTCAAAAGGCGGACACATTGGAGAATGATGTATGAGGAACTACAAATCCCAGCACACCCCACTAGCCAGGACAAAGGCAGACACACTGGAGGATAGTAGTATGAGGAACTACAAATCTCAGCACACCTACCAGTCAGGACTTTCTACAGTGTGTCCACCTCTGTCCTGGCTAATAGGTGTGCTGGGATTTGTGGTTCCTCATGCAGCCCTCTAGTGTGTCCGCTGTTTGGCTAGTGGGGTGTGCTGGGATTTGTAGTTCTTCATACAGCCTTCCTCCAATGTGTCCGCATTTGACTGCAAGAGGAACTACAAATCCCAGGAAACCTACCAGTCAGGACTTTGTCCAGTGTGTCCACCTTTGTCCTGGCTAGTGGGGTGTGCTGGGATTTGTAGTTCCTCACACAGCCAAAAGGTGGACACATTGGAGGATGGCTGTATGAAGAACTACAAATCCCAGCACACTCCACTAGCCAGGACAAAGCCAGACACACTGGAGAATAATGGTATGAGGAACTACAAATCCCAGCACACCTACCAGTCAGGACTTTCTCCAATGTGTCCGCCTTTGTCCTGACTGCTGGGTGTGCTGGGATTTGTAGTTCCTCATACAGCCTTCCTCCAGTGTGTCTGGCTTTGTCCTGGCTAGTGGGGTGTTCTGGGATTTGTAGTTTTTCATACAGACACATTGGAGGATGGCAGTATGAAGAACTACAAATC